>NC_051154.1:127389325-127486825 GCF_013339745.2 Dermacentor silvarum | reverse complement strand
GCCTTATACAGTTCAGGAACAGACTTCGCCAGTTAACTATCGTGTCGCGCCCGTTGTTACGCCTTTGGACGGCCGCTGCCGTACCACAGAGATTGTGCATGTTTCACGTTTAAAGCCTTTCATGCGGCGTTCGCCGCCATAGCCAGCGGCCAGGTTGGCGGCTTCCATGCGCGGGGGTAATTGTGTGAGCATTATATTACCCCTTCATCTTCTTCATCTCTATATACTCATCATCATGGCCAGCGCCATTCGCTTCAGCGCGCGGCCTGCATAATAAACCGTCGAGGTTGAACAGCTGTCTCGCAATATATATATATATATATATATATATATATATATATATATATATAACAATTTTCTATTTCTCGCTTTATGGCCAAAGCAATTATATCGACACTCCAGGCAAATTTTCGCTGTTGTCGTCGCCGTGATGTCCCGTATTAAATCTAAAAGCCACATAAATGAGTGACCCATACACTGTTGGTGCAGGAAAAAGCACGTAACAGTGAGCCGAAAAGGATGGCGGCTTGATGGTCATTATCTTCCCACGCGCTCAACATTCGGGTTAGTTGTAGGTCACGTTATCAAACGCGAATCGGAAGGAGAGCACGCATCTTCTCCTCTAGCCCTACCGTAGCTGTGAATGACTTTGCGCGGCTGAAACTTATGCGGCCCGCGTGCCAATACTAATAGTTGGTAATCAATGGTGGGTAGAATGATAAAGGGCGAGCAGGGATGGCTGATAACTTCATGCGTGCTGTCTTCCTTGTCGGGCTGTCTTTTCGCGCCCCTAGTGTTGCAGAGTTAAGAGACAGAGGTAATTGCAGATCACTGACAGAGGCCGTCTGTAGTGGACATAAAAATGGACAGACAATGATAATGAATCTAATTTTCAGACCTGTGGTGAATTACACAGCTCTACGATCCGTTGGCCTCCTTTGCCGGCGTTCTTCACAATGCTTGCGTTGTGAAAGCGAGTGCTCGAGGTCATCCAGTGAGGTATTTACAGGTTTACATGGTCCGTGCATTACAGTATGCTTGCTATTTTAATTTTATGTGAATGTTTACTTCAATTTATATGGCCAATATAACTAACGTATAGACCCGTGTAAGGGCCGCACTTTTCTGTCGCGATTTTGACATGCCTTTCATGGGACCGGGCCATTTGACCTTATTTTTCCAACTACGAGTATGAAATCCGCCGTAAACCTCCGCGATCGCCTCCTCTCGACATCCAGTAGCGACGCGCGAAAGAAGCTGCGCGCGACAATTCGCTATTGAGCCCGATCGAATCAAGCTTTTAGCCACAACAAAAGTGAAAAGGTAGACGCAACGCAAAAGAATCCTCAAATTATGTGGGTAACAGAACTCCGGTAATGACACTTTAGGGGCGGGGGAAGGGGGGTAGGCTACGGATTGCCGAGGGCGGGCTCTGCCCCCCCCCCTCCCCGGGAAAACTACGGAGGGGGCTCGAGCCCCGGAGCCCCCCCGTAGTCGGCGCCTATGGTTGAGGCCAAACGTCAGCAAACAGCCGCCGACCCTGAGATGCGGGAACGCGAAGCTGAGGGCACAAGTGAGCGTCGTCTAGCCCTCCAGGAACCCGAAAAAGGTGTTGCACGCATCGGCAAGCTACCGGCAACTTCCCCGGTGCGACAGCCAGGTTTCAACGCCAGTTTCTCAACCGGAACTTCGGAGCCAGCTGCAGTGCGTGTGACCGGTTGTGGTTCGAGCACAACATGGTACTCGTCAGTGCAATTCGTTCGGAGGAACACCGAAGAAGCACACGACAAGCTTCGCTTACTCCCATTTCCTCGACAGGGGAAGGGCTACTAATATTTACCTTTTCGTGTGCTTTTAGGCGCTATCGAAGACGGAAAGGTATCTATGGTATTTATGCTTTATACGGAGTTTTTTCCAGACTAGGCCAAAATTTTAAAAATCGCTCATGGTAGATGGCACAATCCTAATTCATGAGCTGAAAAACTCAACGATGCGGGTATTACTTCCCCAATAAATAAAGATACGTAATTGAATTATTAAAAAAATTCACTAAATATGTTTTTTAATAATTACATTACGCACATATTGGAATTTACGAACTATAGCCGGTGAGTTTGCAAGCCATATTGACTTGGAACGAATTCTGACGATGTCCCCAGGTTCGAGATATGCACCGTCAAACTTGAATAAAAACGGACTGTTGTCTTGCTTTTTAAAGAAAACACCCTTATAAGCATTGAAGCACTAAAGTTACCCTAACGCCAATAGACTTCGTCGCACACTTTCGAAACGAATAGAAGACAGCAGCTCAACAGAATAAAGAAGATCTGGAAAACATTACCAAATCACGACACGGTCCTGCTCTAAGCCCCGACATTGGGGAGAGCCAGACATCGAAACGGAGCCCTCATAGGCATCAATCTTCTAGGATGAACAACCAGCTAAACACAGGTACTACATAATGCTGCCCCTGCCCACCATAACAGCCCGTCTGGGGAAACACCAGCTGCTGCAGGCCGATGAGATCTACCACCCGTTGCAGCTTCTAGGAGACGTCTTGCTCCAGCAGCAACGACTGAAGTTGTTACTGTGCGTAATGTTCGTTCATCTGAAAATATCGGCCAGTTCCTGGTGTCACGGTTGATAGCGGCACTAAAGGCCATCATGAGGTTATCGCCAGGATCTTCTTCATTGCCAGAGCTTTGTGCACAGCTCGATATGGAATTGGTTATTTAGGTTATGAGCACGCGCTTTGAAAAGGTAGAAATCTTTGCCGTGAAATGGCAGTGGCCTAAAATGAAAGTTAGAGGATTTTCTGAAGATGTTAGATGAAAAAAGCTTTCCCATACTTGCTATGTCGCAAGCACTTGTGGATTCTCGGTTTAAGCGGTCTAATAACGTCGTTTATATAGTTCTCGCCTAAATAACAGACCAAGTCGAGTGATTTTATATGTTCGCAAACATATTGCCTGTTGTCTTCTGGAATATTTGACAAAAGAAGTTCCTGAAGACGTGGCCTGTAGAATTTAACTTGGTAGCCACTATAAGCGTCTACATTGAACCAGAATCAAGTAATGACTGCGGATTTGGGGAGATTGTTGAGGTCTATGCCAAGGAAGACAGTTGTATAAGGTGACTTAAACGCTCTACATGCTCTTTGGGGAAGAACTTCCTGTGAGACCAGAAGACTTTTGCAGCTTGTTATAGATTGTAATGCTCTTTGTGTTCTGGATGATGGATCGCTTACATTCTTTTGTGGGGTATGTTACGTGACGTGTTAGATGTTCCCTTCTGTACGCATGATATAGTTACCGATATACAGTGGTCAAGAGCGATTGAGTGTCACGGTAGTGATCCGCGACTTAATATGCTACGCCATTATTTTATGAATTGCTCGAAGCATAACAGAAGTCGGTCTTACAGACATAAGAAATTCATAGCTATTAATAAGGGGGATCAAAGCTCATCTTCAGAACCATGACTCTGCGGAGAAATTTATAGATCAAGTCCGAGATTGCCAAAAGTAGTAGCAATTTGCGTTATTAGAAGGACGTCATTTGTATTGACAGCGAATATCAAGAACTCCGAGCAATTCGACGAAGGGCTGAACCTAGATAGCGTTGCTGTGGCCGTCTGGAGGACTATAGAGAGGCACAAAAATACTTTGATCCATACGCAAGAAACATTCAAAATTACTATGTCGCAAATGGAAAGTATTCTGCGAATAAGTAGGCCCATACTCTTCTGTATTGAAGGTATGGTTTATCTTATTCTTACTAATAAATTACAAGTTACTCATAATAATCCCTTTCGTACCATAGTATTGAAGAATATGATTTCTGTGCGCTCATAATGTTGACCAGCAGACGTTGTATCCTCCCATCTGTTCAAATCGAGCAGGAATGCTTTACAAGAGAGACACGAAGAGAGGCTCCAAACCCCTCATTCGACTTTGGACGCAGAGTTCCGAATGACTGAGCTGCAGTCCGCATTAGACATTGTGAAAGACAATAGTCACATGCAGGCCTGCGCGGCACACCCAGCACAGTCACAGCGTAAGCTGGAGGAGCGGCTTCATAGGAGCTCCTTTTCGGCAGCACGCAGTAGAGGGTTTTCGCGGCGAAGTCTCTTTGCATCGTTTCACGAGAAGGATCTGAACTGTCCGCCCGGCGTCGACGGCGAGCTACGGCTTGTGCTTCCCTCTGCACAGCGGTCTGCTGAGCCCGATGTTGCCTGGTTGTAGCAGCGCACGTAGCTCTACGATTCGCTTCTTCAGCAGCGGTTCTAACCTTGCGATGAGACACCATAATGTGTACCGAAGGGTAAACACAGGTATCGAGACTACGCGGCGCACATGTCCAATCTCTTGACCCATGGCACGATCCGATGCTGTGGATGATGATGATTTATTGGCATCACCTTTGATACGGGCCGGTGACAAATAGTTCCCTAGCCTGCTTGAGTTAACCAGGTCCAGCTACATGCAACATGCAACATGCAACTGCTACATGCAACTGCTACATGTTGGTACACCTGGGGGAATACAATGCAACTGCAATGCTAAGTTTGCATGTATCGACGCTACGCGGCGCACATGTCACATCGCGTGACGAGTGTCACGATACGATACTGCTGCTGCTGCTGACGATGATTAATTGGCATCCGCTTTGAAACGGGGTGGTGATAGTCACCTAGCCTACTTGATCTAATCAGGTATGCTGTACATATTTTTCATTCTAGCATTTTTGTATACATCTCCTTAATCTTATTTTTTGTCCTGAAGACAATCCATTCATTTCATCGCCAATCCCTCATAGTGGGTAGGAGCCACACAGTTCATAGGAAACACAAACTACCTTGTACCGCTACCTTTGCAACTGCTAAATGGCGTGCCACATGATGTAATAATATGCATATGAAACTGCAATACAAAGTGCCCACGTATCGACGCTACGCGGCGCGCATCTCACATCGTTGACAAGTGGCACGATATGATGCTTATGATGACGATGATGATGATGATGATTTACTGGCATCCGCCTTCAAACGGGGCGGTGACAAACAGTCGCATAGTCTGCTTGATTTAATGAGATATGCCACACATGTTTTTCATTGCAGCATTTTTATACATCTCCTTACCCCCGTATTCTTAAACACGCCTTCACTCAACGCTTCTCCTCGACTCAGCCAAGTCGAGGCGACGAGCGTTCCTTCACTCAAGGCGCAGTTGCGTTTCATGAACACTACTTCACGTTTGCTCCGCCGAGGAATGCCTTGAAAATGCGCCCTTGACTCGAGTGAAGTGCACCGACGGAAAAGAGCGTCTGATATCGAGACTATTCTTAAATGGGTTTAGCAAAAGCCCAATTATTTAAGACCAATATGTGTTTCGGTTAATTTGTTTTCCTTATCAAACGAAACCATGGCGCAATACACAACTATAGCTCGGCAGCGCTGCCACTGCGAGCGTTCGACTGATAGATCAAGCGGGAGCTGTGTTTGAGGTCTGGCAACAATCGCACCCCAAAAGCTGAGCATGGCGTATGACTGAAAAACAAGTAAAATTGCGCCTGATTTGGCTGCTGCTCCTTGATTCCTTGTACTTAATTTGTTGTTCACGTTGCAGTTGTTAATCGTGGTTATTATGGGTGATGTTGTCCGTCTGTGTATTGTGACCGAGCCGGGCTGACTTCGAAGGAGGCAATGGATGGAACGGCCGGCCGATGGGCAGATTTGTTTAACTTCAAGACCGAGTGCTGCTGAAAGCTTTCTGAAAGCAACAGGAGAGAAAATATGGGTGAGTGAGCAATTTTTGCATAGAAGCCCATTAGGTTATTGCGGTTTTCGTGAAGTTGCCACCACGCTGTCAATAAAACGTTTCCGATGTATCCAAGCATGACTGACGCCAGTTTCTCATGCTGCGGGCATTAGCATCTGAAGCATACTATTCGAGGCAGCATAAGATTGCGCGAAACGTTTTTCTTTCGTTTTTTATTTCTGCGAATTGGAGCTTGTGGGAGATTCGGCGCGACAATCTGTTATTGGTTCAGCTTTTTAAACATAGAAGCATAAGGTACCGCTCGGCGCCTGTGTCCAATGATCATTCCAGTATCGCGTAAGAAATTTTTCAGTATATGAGAAGCACTTCTAGTATGTATGTGGCAGAATGCATTGGTTGAGTGCGTAGCTCCAGCAGTTTTAACGAAACAAGCGTTTTTGAACCTGTACTTTGGTTAGTCGATTTGTTCAAATTGTAGCACATATCGTCAATGAACCAGCACTGGTGCCTGCATTTACAGTGCTTCCTCACTTCACATATACGCTACGCAATATTTTAATCGTGCGAAAATTCACTTGTCAGTAGTTCGTTACCAGCATTAGTATTTTTCGCCTTATTTTATTCACTGTGCTATATCGTAGCATCTCATGCACGTCCCATAAGCTGTGCTTTCAATTTAACGCAATGGCCGTATTTTTTTTAGGTTGTGCTATAAGAGCATAGTCATGATTATTAAAGGGAAACTGAGACATCCACCCAAATGTAGCAATTTGCTACAATGGAAACCCAACCGGGTTCCTCGAAAGAAAGCCTCGCAGTTGAAGAAAAATTTGTCCTGGTCCGGGACTCGAACCCGGGACCACCGCCTTTCCGGGGCAGCCGCTCTACCATCTGAGCAAACCAGGCGGCTAGCAGATGTCAGGGACGACGGACCAGGACGAATTTTTCTTCAACTGCGAGGCTTTCTTTCGAGGAACCCGGTTGGGTTTCCATTGTAGCAAATTGCTACATTTGGGTGGATGTCTCAGTTTCCCTTTAATTACTTATCTCCACCTAGCGGATTTCCGCTGAACTATAACATCAGTCATGATTATGATGTGCGAAGTCTTCAGTCACCCATAATGTGTTACGGTTGAGACGTGAGCTTTTTTTTACTGCCCACAATTTGTAATGCAGCCAATTGATAGCATTTGTAGTCAGCACTTTAGTATTTAGTCATATTGTTGTCCCACGCCCGCTGTCTCGAGGACTGACATCGTACTGCATGCGGAACAATGTAGCTTACAAGAAAAACTTGAAAACAGTCAGGAAACGTTCCTTCTCGTGGTCTCTATGGCATTGCTCCAAGAAGTTTTGCAGGCATGTCATGACGACCCCTGTGCCGGACACTTACGGTTCACGAGAACAGTAGCGCGCATACGCCAGAAATACTACTGGCCATGACTATTTTCGTTTGTTCAGCACTATGTGAAAACCTGTCGGGACTGTCAGAGGCATAAAATACCACTCGTCAAACCCGCCGGTCTGCTCCAACCTCTGGACCCGCCTACAGCGCCGTTCCAGGAAGTGGGAATTGATCTCCTAGGTCAGTTCCCTACGTCATCTTCGGAAAACAAATTGGTAATCGTCGCAACCGACTATCTAACTGGTTACGCCGAAACCAAAGCTGTACCCCAGGCAACCGCTGCTGAAGTCGCCAAGTTTTTTGTCCGCGACATTGTACTGCTTCATGGTGCGAGCGCTGTCCTCATTACTGATCGCGGTCCAGCATTTACTGCTGATTTAATACAAGAAGTCGTCACGTTGAGGTACAGCAACCACCGGAAGACCACTGCTTATCACCCACAAACTATCGGATTGACAGAGCGCCTAAGCAGAACACTGGCCGATATGCTCTCGATGTATGTTGATGTATAGCACAAGACATGGGACGAAATGTTGCCATACGTGACGTTTGCCTATAATACAGCTGTGCAGGAGACCACCCAGCTCACCATTTGAACTTGTCTATAGACGTCGCGTCACGACTCCTTTAGACGCCATGCTCCCAGTAGACGACGGCACCACGACAAGCGAGAGCGCTGATGACTTCAATCAGAAAGCCGAGGAAGCTCGCCAGCTTGCTCGAAACCGCATCCGCAACCAGCAGAGTGCCGACGCCCGCCGTTACAATCAGAGCCGACGGGATGTCGAGTACAACCCTGGTCACTACGTGTGCGTGTGGACACCTGTCCGCCACCGTGGGCTTTCGGAGAAATTATTGCGACGATACTTCAGCCCATACGAGGTTGTGCACCGCATTAGCGATGGGAATTTCGAGGTCGTGCCCCAAAGTGTTGATCCTCGCTTGAGCCGACGACGTCCCTGTCCCGAAGTTGTGCACATAGTACGGATAAAGCCGTACTACGCCCGTGAGTGAACTACAGCATTAAAATCCTTCGCCATCCTGCGCAGTGTTGTAGTTATCCTTTGCTTCCTGTGACCACATTTGCCATTAGATGTGTGCTACCTCTTTACCACTTTATGCACTTTATTGTAACCAGCCGACCGGGACGGTCGCTTTTGAGAGGGGAGAAATGACGCGAGATAGACTGGCACCTGCGGCCACTGCAACGAGGACGACGAAGTGCGTAGTGGAACGCGCGCTCTCCGAGTGTCAGACTTGATGAAAGAGAACACCATTTTGCCAGGTCTCGATTGTTAACTTCGTGACAATATGCTGAAGCCATTTTTGCATGAGCAAGTGCACATCAAGAGACATACCATACTTTTGACGGTTGATATCAGCTTTTCTGAACTAATGGTAGTAATGCGCTCTATACTGTATTTTTCAGCATCGCCATTGTGGCACTCTGCATCACCATCACCTGTTGCGGGATCCCAGAAGACGCGCTGCTACCCTACGTTTTGTTCCTTGGTCGATTGGTGAACTTCTGCAAGCCCCATGGAAGCCAACTGTCATCCGCATCGAATGGAAGGAATTCATTGTTCCGGCCTTCATAATTCATCTCAAGCTGAAGCTAGAACCCGAGAAAAAACAGCGTATAGTATTCTAGAAGGATTTACGACTGCATACCTTCGGGTGCCTACATCCGACAGTCTACTGTCTAGAACACGGATAGTGTTTGATTCTAGAATAGCTTTGTCAGTAGTATACTACTGCTTGTGTTTGTAGGATCATAGTCTACGCTGTTTTTGTAATCCTATCAGAACGCAAAATGACGAGGATAACTGTTAATTTATTGTTTCAGAGATTGACTTTTGCATTGACCAAAAATAATTCAAGGGTACAGACTGCTTTATTAAATATGGCTTAAGAAAAGAAACCTGGATGAAAAATACAGACTTTAGCTGCAAGGTGTCTATGAAGACTGGTGCATGCAGTCAAAATGCCTTTAGTGGTGACGTTTGAGATGGTAAGATGTCAGAAAAGAGATAGAGGTTTTAGCCAGGATAGTGCTACAACGACTACAGTGCAGTAGAACACATTAACTGGAGCTCTTCTCCACTTGCACACCAATGCAAGCCCAGCACACTTGGAAAGGCAGTTGCTCAGCGTGGTTGTGTTGGCAGCTTGGTTCCTGCATATGAGAAGTGGTTGGTTATAAACCTACAATGATGTTAACGCACAGCAAAACTAGCTTAGGTAATGTATCCGTTTTCTTCAGTTTACTTTTAATAGTAAATACATTCGTTAAAGATTTTCATTGTGTTCTGAAACACGATTTTTTTCTTTACAATAATGGGCCTAGACTGTTTTCATTTATATTGCCAAGATAAATTTTTGAGCTGCCCTGGTGTTTGCGCAGCCAGACCGACATACAGGCGATCTAACACTTACATAATGCACCCACTAATAGCTGAAATGTGCGCAAAAAAGATTCGTGACATACATCTGCTACCACTTGCTAGAATTTTCTGCATTAGGAGCTGTGTCACTGCTACAGCCTTTTTTATCACAATAAAAATAATTTGATGTAAAAACCTCTGTTGTATTATTATCCAATACAACAGAGGTCAAATTGGGATGTACAACCTCTGTTGTATTGTTATTCAATGTTTTGTACTGAAATTAAACATTCCATTCACCTTGTATACATGTGGGTATAACTATGAAAGCGATTTCACGGTTGGTCACTTCCTCGTTGGGCTCGGATGCTAATGCGCATGATAAGGGAATTAAACTGAATATTTTGAAGAAAGGCTTACGTAATTATTGCTTATGAATTTAAATACCAGCAACTTAACACTTCCCACGCAAGATTACAGTACACTTTTTGTTTTCTCTAGAGCAACTAGCTGCATGAAATTATAGAAAATTAAAAAAAATTAAGTGAAAGCACCTGGTCGTTTACAGAGAAGCTCGCCTTGCTGCGGTGCGCTTCGCCATCCTTCGAATAGTGTAGTCAGTAATGTACCCGAGTATTGAACTGCTCAGGTGGGGAGAATGCCGGCACTCGCGCACCCAAATCCGCATCCAGCAATCGAGCGCACAGGCAATGCACACACTAATGGCAGGAATCTTCGCAGTTGTTTTCATAGGTTTGAAGTGCGCCGCACTTATGTATCGCGCCTCGCTTGAACCGATGCTGCTTTGTATGCTCATTCGCGAGAAACACGTCAACGAAAAAAAAGCAATCGCACGAAGAATACACGTATGCAGGTCATCAAGTGGCTCATGCACGGAATAAGACGACAGGTCACTGCACTAGCTGGCAGTCTCCTTGACAGGACGGCCGATCTGCCTCGGCGCCACAGCAGAATAACTCCGTTGCCGAAGCGCTCGCAGAGGATTGCACCGGTCCGTAAAACGATGCCCTTGAACATGCGCAGCATCGTTAACGAAAGAAAAGCTGTGGAGGCAACTGGCGTCCATCAGAAAAGGCCCACTATCACAACGCAGCCATGTTCGCGCACTAACTGCACTCAAGGAGCGATTCAAGGTAGCTGCGGGGCTACCTTGAGATTCTTGAGTAAAACGCTCGAGCTTTCCTTCACTCAAGGCACGTTTTCAGTGGAGGGCAATTTGTGAAATGGAAAACCGCCCGCAAGGAGCATTTCGAGTGGAGGGTCGCAAGTCGAGGTGCGTTTGTGAATACGGGGGTTAATCTTGTTTGTCTTCCTCAAGACAATCAAACCATTTCTTGGCCAATGCCCCATAGTGGGTAGGAGCCTGGCGATAGCTGCGACAGTCACTAGCGGCGGCGGAGGCAACGACGGTGGATAACATCGCCAACGAAACGGCTATTGGAATGAGCCCATAGCAGCTTACACTATAAAAATGAAGTATGGCGTGGAGTCACGTATTACATAATCTGCAACCTAGGACTCACAACCCTAGTGATCTTACTAACATAAAAAAGTGGGGTCTAACGACCCGAAACAGCGCAGTGGGTTGTGAGGGACGCCGTATAGTGAAGGGTCTCGGATCATTTTGACAATCAGGGGTTCTCAAACGTGCACCCAAAACCTGGTACACTAGCGTTCTTGCATTCCGCCGTTGTTGGACTACGGCCATCGCGGCCGGGAATTCAACCCGTTGCCTCGAGCTCACTGTATGAACGGCATATCCACTGATCTACCGCGGCGAGTCGACTTACTTGGTATTCACAATAAAAGCTTGCAATATCAACCAGGATCCGCTGATTTGGAAGTCTGCCAAGGTGATACCAATTTAAAAACCGGGTAAAGCTGCCAATTTGCTGTCTTCATTTCGGCCAGTACGCCTGATAAACTACATATGCAAAGTAATGGAGAAGATGGCACACAAGAGACTCTAGTGGCGGCTAGAAACTATAGTGAATGGTGCCCACAGTAAATGGCAGGCTTTAGTTCTCGCTGAAGAGCTGTAGAATCAATTTTGGAACTAGCCATTTAGACTGAACACAAAAGGCAACAGTCGAGGTTAATGCGATCAGCATTGAAGCAATGTAGCGACGCACCGTATACTGCCACCGCCGAAACGCGTCACGTATGAGGCGTGTACCGCAGCCGGGCTCCTCTTTCGAGCTTCCCTATAGACACGCTGTGCCACCTAGCGGCGCAGCCAAGAAGCCCGCGCGCGGCCTGTGTCGGAATATATATGACGCGCGTTTGATTCCGCCCAGCACCAGATAGTTTTTTAACGGGCCCTGAACCACCCCTCGGGCTTGGAGAAATACATAGCTCGCGAGTAGCATACGCTGCTGCGACCATATCAGCCAAGTTTTCCTGTCGTACGCAATGCGTGGAGCTCGCAAGCGGAGCGTGAAGTCACCTTTCTCTCAAACGCTCTCGTTTCAACAGAAACGACGATCCTCACTCTTTTATGTCTGCTTTATTTCGTAATAAAGCACATTCCGATACGCGGCTGCTATTCGTCACTGCGGTCCGCTACACCGGGGCCGCCGTGGGGTGCCGACACGAGTCCATTGGCTAAGCGCACTGCGGCTCATTGAGGACAACCGCTTTTGTCTTACGTTTAGCGCGTCTTAGGCGCCAAATCGGAAGTTGTGGCATCTACGTTAACATGAAAATGTCGCAGTTTCGCGTGAAAGGCGAAGCATCAATTGAGATAGAAAATTAGTAGAGAGCTATTTGGAATAGGAATAGTAGTTTTATCAGCTGCATAAACTTGGAAACATTCGCTTACTAACTGAATTAACAAGCGTGGTGTGAGCGCGCACAAGCAAACATCAATAGATCACACTCGATGACCGCAGGCAACCACTGTCAAAACACTGGCAGCAAGCGCAGCCGCCACAGCGAGCGAAGGTTCATGCGGTCTATCGCTTCAACGAAAACTGAGCGGCCGAATGCATAGCGCATAAGCGCATACAAAGGTAACAGCCGTGTGGAGATTGCTTTCAAAATACGGTGCGTCCGGCAGCCCGCACCAGCGCAAAGTACAAGCGCAGTTGTTGAGCTGTTGGCAGAGCAGAAGCCGCCCCCCCCCCGCCCTCCTGCGCTGCCTTCCCGCTTTCCTCCTTTCGCATGGGAGATTGAGTGGCCAGTTTTCCTTGTGCCCGGTTGTAAGATACGCATTTTGTGCTGCAGCAGAGCGTCGCCCCCCCCCTCCCTCCCTCCCTCCCTCCCTCCCATACTCCCACGGCCTTTCGCGCGACGGAAGTCGCGTTTGCTCACCGCCGTGCGTTCGCTCTCCGTGATAGCGCGCGTCCCCCGCGCGCTTTCACTCGCACATACGGCGCGCGGCGACGACTTTATCGCCCTTGGACTTTATACGGAAGCTCACGGCGACGGCGATGGCAGAAATGAGCTTAAAGTGTCCATATAATTGCTATCACAATAAAATGAATTTTGAACTGCACGTCACGGTGACATTTCGAAGGTGGAGCATTGTGGCCACGCCCAACATAGCCGTAGCCTTCGCAGTGCAAGGCATTGAAGAAGGAACGGGAGCACAGCGGAGACCATGATTGCCAATAACTCCGCTTCTGCTGAACGCATTGAAGTACTTTTTGCGGCAAAGTATTCCTGAAATACCCTATTTTCGCTTCAAATGTCTTTCTCCACTTCGATAAAAAGTGGTTGAGGGCCCCTTTAAATGTTTTTTTTTTTGTCGTTGAAGAGCTGCACATGCCCAGTGACCCAAGTTGCCGTTTAAGAATTTAGATATAGACAAACATACATACCGCAGACAGGGCGAAATTCCCAAAGAATGCGAATCGAATTAAAACTAGGGACTGAATAACAGTGGCGGCTTGTTAGACATCCGCCGGGCTTTTAATACGGTCAGTCATTTACGCGTGATCTGCAGCCTGCTTGCGCTGGATTGCCGATTTTCGTTCCCATCGTAGTCTTTTTGACGACAGGCAACGGGTCCAGTGGACTTTTCGAATTAAAGCAAGGAGGGCCTCAAGAAAGTGTTTTCATCCCAATGCTTTTCAATAAAGTAGTGGGCAGACAACCTAATATGCTACTTTGTTCCCATCTCAATCTATGCGGATTACATGTGTCTATACGCGTCGGGTTCGGATTTTGTTGAAGGGCAAGCCCTACTTCAAGAGAGCATTGAAATCACCACACGTTTTTTGATGGAGAGCGGCATGGATCCTTCCGCCGAGAAATCAGCCGTGCTGCCCTACACAAGAAGAGGAGTTAAGCACCTCAAGCACTTTACTTAACCCGAATGCGCCCCAAGTACTTTTTCGTTTCTCCTGCAGATGGTGTTGTTTGATTAGGGTGATTTGAAACTGCCGGATTGATGCATCGTCCTTCCAAGGCTTTAGATGTTTGGTCCTTACAGCTGGCGTTTGCTACAGTAAAGAGAAGGCTTACCTCAGGAGCTCGTATCTATACCTATACATGAGTACGGAAAAATAATTTTTTCTCGCCATCCAAGTTACCAGTTTTGATGCTGGTCCTACTACAAAAAAAAAAAAAATCAAATTTACCGAACGTAGGAAGCAACTTTTTGATTCCGACCATAATCTTTAAAGGAATTTTTTGAATATTGCAATATTAAAAAATATTCCGAGCCCTGACCCTGTCAAGAAAATTGGGGTAAGCAAGCTTGTGGCAAGACGATACTGTCGCAGGCGTACGTTCCGCTTCGTTTGCGCTAAACTCCGGGTCAACGGCTCTTCGCTGACGTTTGGCCTCGGATTCTATGGAGGCCAACGAGGCCTCGCATTCTCACGATTCTAGCGTGAGGGCTTCGGAAACCCTCACGCTAGAATCGGACGCCAAGCTTCGCTTATCCCCATTTTCTCGACAGGGGAAGGGCTGGTAATTTTGTCCCTTTGGATCCCACGCCTGACAAGGTTAGTTCAAGGGCGCGTTACAGGTCTCCGAGCCCACAAGGATATGTGTAAGTGAGCTTGGACCCTTTCTGCCCATCACCAGGATCGGCCCACATGGCAGGGGTATGTGCCATTGAGCTTGGACCCTTTCTGCACTATCAACAGGATCGGCCCACTTTTCAGCGTGACACTGCTACCACCACCACCACCACCGCCGAAACTTGTGAGCCTATAAGTTTCGCTTAAAAAGTTAATTCTGCAGTTTGCAGCTGTGAAATAATAATGAAAAACGATATCACACTCCGTAAACTGCACCTACAGGGACAAATAAAGTGGAGAAAATTGATGCACTATAGTATACTAATGTGTACAATGTCACCAATTTGTATGTAGAACTTTTGCAAATTCATCGTTAACGTTTTAACCATTTGACGTAAGTTGTAAACTCTTATATGGAATTTGTCCTTTTTAGACGGTGTAAAAGGCACAGATGACAGAACTTGCAATATCTATTTTGAGTGCTGAGCTACGGATTTATAAAGATCGTGCTACAATTTGTTTCACCTTACCAATAATTGACAATTTTCGTAAAGCACCTGAGTCGCAAAATCGAAATTTTGCTTGCAACAGCCGGCAGAATTTAGCCTTTTCTCTTAATTGCAACAAATTATATTCAAATCGCTTCAGTATTTGTCTGACAAGAGCATTGCTGCATTTCACATTTATTTGAGTAGGGAAAATGGAGTTGGCCCAGAAGTTAAAGCTGCGTTTTAAGCCGCTATACGGATCTGTCCTGATTGTTTAAGACTGACGGTGACTCTACGATAAACTTCAGCATCTGTGCCACTGCTTTGATTCTCGCAGGGCTGCTTCCACTCTCCAGACACGATCCTACACGCATTCAGAAAACACGCCCCTTACTCAGAACATAGTATATAGACATCATATATTGAGGATCCAGGCTATCCAACCTGTAGAGGCCTATCGCTAGTATACATACACCTTGTGGGAGTGTCCCAGTAGGGCCAGTACCTCCGCTTCTAAAAACATCGCACTGTCTAAGTTAACACCGAACACGCGTCCCAGCAGCGGGGAGGAATGTACCACTCCTCTACGAGCGTTCGAAAACGTATGGTGACCTTCTTCTTCTTCTTCGAGAGAGAGAGAGCATAAACTTTAATCAAAAGAGCACGCGAGCGTAGGTAGCTCCTCCGCTCTGCCGAGGGTGGTCCCCTCAGTCCAGGAGTCCAGCGGCCTTAGCTGCCCTTCTCGCTCGGTTGACCAGCTTGAGCTGGTCCGTCGAGTCGGAGCTGGACAGCGCTGCCTCCCATTGCCGTGTGGTGGGGTGTGTTATGGGTGTGATGGCCTTGGAGGTTTGGGAGGGTAGGGAGCCCACGGTGCAGGCTAGAACGGAGCCCTTAGTTGTGTTGGAACAAATAAATCATACTTTCTTTTCATCATATCAATAAAAAAATGTAATTTAATCTTCCTAATGTTCCTGCAATGCTACGTACAGTGCCCCAAATGGTACAATCGCTTCGGCGTAGCAGGGCAAGCGCTACAATTAGACAGGCGGATAATTACATATCGATGCAATTCCTACTGCAACGAGAAGGCAGTGCCACGCGCTCACGACGCGGATGCCTTTCCGCGCGGCGTGTCGGCTCTTGTAAGGTCACTTTAGAACGACGCGGTAGAAAATTGCTTTAGACAGGGACGAAGCGGCGCAGTGTCAGAAAGACAGCCATGATCCGCCGTCAAAGGAAGCGGGCGGGTCCGAGGGGTGAGAGGCGAGGGGAGATACAAACGCACGAGCTTGCATCACACGGAGCGTCTAGCGGAGAAGCGCGCCAAGGGCTCCAGAGTGACGTTTGCTTGTGCCAGACGGGGCCTGTGTACGGAGTTCACGGGCCACTCAACGGCGGCGGCGAAGAGCTGCCATGGCGGGGATTCTTTGTAGCTGTCGCAACTCGTGCTCGACCTCTTCTCCTCATCTATAGCTGTCCACGCAATACTTTTTCGTGTTCAATACCGCCTGAGCGGCTACACGACAATACATTTAGAGGCTTTTAAGCTCCGAAAGGACACGGTTGCTGTTTTCTTTTGGCGGCTCCGTGTTTGTTCTCATTCTTTAGCCACGTATTTGGAGCGCTTCAAATATTCAGACTTCAGTGCCAACTCTCTAGTCCAAAACCCTGAGTTTTGGGGCGTACCTTGAGGGCGTCGCGCGGGGCTTAGAGTCTTCAGAATTTGCTACGTTGTTTTGCAGCATTCACACACGTGCGCACAGATTGCGGTGATGCACGCGTTGAGGCAACAGAAGGGAAAGTGGTTGCACGCGCAGAATTTGCTTATTCAGCAACGCATAGTGCGGGTGGGCTAATCTGCGGGGGCGCTGGCTTTTCTGACGTAAACATCAGAGCCAGTAGAGGCACTGCATGTGCTTGAGAAAGAGCCAGAGAGAGGGCAGAGGAAAGAAGAGGTAGTTCCTGTTGTCTCCTTTTGGGGTTGTGAGGATTAGGAGGATAAAAGAGCATATGGTATCTTGCGTCGTGGTCCAGGAAATGGCGTTGTCTGGCAGAATACGTGTTCTGTAAGCTCTCGAGCTACTGAGTAAACAGGTGGTCACATGCGGAAGTCGCATGGCGCAATGTTGCATTATAGTTTCTGATAGACACCTGTTGAAAGCGTAAATGTTAATTGATTTCCGCGACGTTCGGTGTTAACTTAGACAGTGCGATGTTTTTAGAAGGGGAGGTAGTGGAACAGTCCTACAAGGTGTATGTATACTAGCGATATGCCTCATATTATCTACAGGTTGGATAGCTTGGACCCTTGGATGCTCAGCACGAAAGAAAAGTCTGCTTTAGCGAAGCGTTGTTGCAGTGTGCCAAATGCACCATTGTAGAATCGCCATTTCCGATGAGCATGTGCTGTTATACTGTCGAGCTAAGGTGAAGAGGTTCCAGTTTTCCTCGTTGCAGCTACTTCTTCTCACTTATGGCAGGATTATTTCCTTTTTCTTTCAATGATACGGGCCATACAAACATCCATTCGTTCTCGCAGGCGTTTCTCGGAGCCTTAAAACCGAGTGCATTTTGGTGGTAATATCGATGATTGATTAATCGATTAATAGATTATATGTATCCCGAAAGACGAATAATCTTCATCTATGTCCACCTTTCATTTAATCGACTTGATCGATTAGGCCCATTCGATTAATCGTTTTTGAGAGTTCGACAGGAGTGGCGCGAACATTTTGAAATCGTACTGGAATGGCGGTGCACAAGCAGTGACTGCGGCTGTCGTAGAGCGGTCGACTGTCGACTGTTTTTCCGCATCCCGAGAGCAGCCGAGCCGAGAACAGCCGAGCCGAGCGCTGCGGAACCGAGCGCTTCCCCTCTTCCCCCATACCGCACACGCCACCACACCGCCCGAAGCCGGAGGCTAGAAATGTCCTCGCAATTCAAGGCGTACTATAGCAACCGAGTCGTTGATCGTCGTGCCACTGCCAGTCAAGTAAAGACGTGGCACAGCATGCGCGCCGGTTTGGAGCATGCATTTTGACATAGCGATGGAGTTCATGTCGATTCCAGCAAATCTATATATATAGTGTCCGCGCATATAGTCTTGCATGTTGATTGTGTGGCCATTCAAAGAAGGTGCCAGTTTCACCCAACCATCCTGGCCAATGGACATTCCTTCACTCTGTAGAGAATAGCACGTGGTCTAAAGTATCAAATCAGAAATTTTCTTTTCTCTTGTGTATATCGCTACTTCTTGCATATTTCAGTTGAACTTCTCCTTTTCCTTTTGCCATTTTTCTAATTACTTGTTTAACTATATATTGTACAGGGATTCACTGGTGCCATGTATCTTATTTAATTCTACACTAAGTGTCATTTTATAACATATGGTTATCGAGAGATATCAAAAAGTGTCTATGTACAAAAAAGATTCGCCAACTCTTAGCGTACGACGGCTTGAATCAACGATACGACAGGGCAGGACTCGTCGTAAGAACGGGCCTGAGGAACACATGGAGACGCGGCCTCATTCTCATGCCGCACAAGATACAGCAAGCTTTCAGTACCAGGCAGCTGGACGTCTTCACACGTTGAGGTAACAGCGGTATTAGGGAGCCGCGTGAATTGTTGCGTGACGCGATGGGCTCTTCGCTTCCTCAAAGCATCGGCACTCTTTTATGATGTTGTCGATGGTCGAGCAGTTCGTATATATTTGTAAATTAAAGGCGTCATCGGCGATGCCTTTAAGTATGTGGCTACTTTGTCAACTTCAGGTATTTTGTCGTCAACCCGCCGACACAGAGCTAACACGTCCTGAATGTACACAATATATGCTTCAGTTGATGTTTGGACCCGGCAGGAAAGTTCCTTCTTGGCGGCTCGCTGGCGCCCGACTGGCTTCCCGAAGAGCTCCTGTAGATTTTACTTGCAGGTGTCCCAACTAGTCATTTCCTCCTCATGTGTTTGGAACCAAACCCGGGCCATTCCGTTGAGATAGTAGATAACGTTAGCCAGCATGATGGTTGGGTCTCACCGGTTGTTCTTGCTGGCTCGCTCGTATTCGGTTAACCAGTCTTTGACGTCCATGGCGTCCGAACCAGAAAAGGTACCAGGGTCTCGGAAATGGGCCACGACAACCGATGTTGGAGTAGCCGAGGCTGAGCCAGCGGGCCTCTCAGTCGACATGTTCGTATGGCCCACACGATGTCCGCTGCAAAGTTCCGTGGTGTCCTTCGGATATACCCCGCACCTCCACCGAAGATGTTACGGGGAGATGTCAAAAGGGTTTATGTACAATATTTACACAGTTACAGTGAGCGGCACCACAACAACAAAGATGGCGGGCCGGGTCACAGGTCGTCCTCTTTCTCGTCTGCTATGCAACTACTTCTTTTTCGTCCGCAGGATAGGTGGCCTATAACAATATATTGTTTATCTTTTCAAATACCACTAGCGTGAACTATATTTAGTCTTTAACAAGTTAAGGATTATCCTTTATTAAACGTTTATACACTTGTGCTTCAAACTTGGTTCCACCTCTTAAACATTAAAACATGGCCCTACAAAAATAGATAACTGCATTTAAACCTATTTAAATGTTCCCGGCAAAAATTTTCATTAATCATTTAATGAATTAAAAAGCCTGCATCGAAAGTGATAAATTGATTACAGACTTAAATAATGAATTATTAATGGTTAATCGAATAAAAAAATTCATGGACTATCCCTAGCGCATACGAATCATGCACTTTTGAACCATTAAAATTGTTGAGAGGAAATTAAGGCTTGATAGTCTTCCGCCGTGAACGCGAACACAGCAAGAGCTTTAAATTGAACTGCAGTCAACTCTTTCTCCGGAAATTTCGTTGAAATTGGGTTTGTGCTTCGTCTATACATATATATGGCCTTTCATTCGACTCGGTGCTGGTAAACCGACGAAGCGCAAGCGTCCTCTGGTATAAGAATGGCAAACACACACATGCAAAAACAAGCAAACAATCACGGACTTAATTGCCGAGCCGCGAGAGCAAAAACTGAACAAATTAGGATAATGAGCTCACAGGGCCAATTAAGAGATGAAGGCGTGTTTGACCATGTCACTTCGTTGTCGGACACCTCGCCTGCAGTCGCCCACAACCGGGGTAACAAAAAAATTTGCACTTTGCCAGGAGAAGCGGAGAAAGAAGAGTTAGCTGTCGTTCACTTTCAATCAGAAATTAGCGTTGCTAATTAATGCATCATTCAAGACGACTGCGAACAAGTCCACTCGCGCAAAGGTTCGGCACGGGAAGACTATCAAAGGATCTCGACTTCTGCAACCGAAAAGCGTTGACGGTCCATTAAGATTTTATTTTTCTTCGTGTCTTATGAATTACTTCGACTTCTGAGCAATCTCTCTCTCTCTCTCTCTCTCTCTCTCTCTCTATATATATATATATATATATATATATTGAAGTTTAAGAAAAGAAAAAGAAAAAAAAAAACTCTTGAATACAGATCCCATTACTTCCCTTTTTACCCTTCCACATCTTGCTGACTGCTTTCACTCTTTCTAATTTTTTTTCATATTTAGAAGGCCACTCTGTATGCGCGCTGGAAAGATTAACGTTAATCCCTGCCAGCTAATGACCGAGTATCGTCGCGCAGAGCTGCCGAAGCACGTGATACTTGCAGGATTCGACCTCTCTTACGCACATGCAGTGATTCCCTTTCAGTTTTGTTGTGTCGTCTTTTTTGTATTATTATTATTATTATTATTATTATTATTATTATTATTATTATTATTATTATTATTATTATTATTATTATTATTATTTGCTTTTTTCACAACTTTTTTTTCAAGCAAATTTATTTTTTGCGTAGAAGTGAAATGGAGTCGCCGGAGGAGTAGTGTTTCCAACTTCTCCAGTTAGGCTTCATTTAATCCTACCCTATCTACTTACCTAGAACGCTTGAGGAAAAGGCTTAATGTTACAGTGAACTTCAGGATGATAAATAATAGCACAGTCACAGCCCAGTGTTCCTAGGAAATAGGATATCGAGAACGTTTGTAGCTTGTTCAGGAAAGAGTGAATTCAATATCATTAAAACCTAAAATAGATAAACTTCCAATTAGTATTCGAACCTTTATCGGATAGGTTCTGACCTTCCTTTTTCAAACTTTCGTGTAACTCTTGCCCGTCGCGGTGAGTTTGTGAGGCTCTGATGCCGAGACAAAAGCCATGGATTCTACGCCGGCCAGACGGCGGCTGGATTTGCAGTTTTTTATTAGGCGGAATGCCAATAGAGCCTTCTACAGTGTTTTGGAACACAAGTTAGAGAATCTCATGTTGTCGGATTTAATACTGAGCTCCCCACTACAGCTTCTAATTAATACTTTACTGCTTTGGGGTGTTAATTATCTTAACATTATATAATTTAAATAAGGCATCATTTGCTCGCGCTTTAACAGCCGGCGCGTAAAGTATCTATATAAGCGGCTTCAACTTCCCAAATTTAGGCCCCCACAGATCTTACAAAGTCGTTTTACGAGACCTCGCCACTTTTACCCGTCGTGTCTTCGTCAAGTGGCTGACATAGCTGGCCGTGGAGCGTGTGGAATTGTTTTGAGATTATAAAATAAGAAATTTGGGTAATTGGAACATAAGGTTCTGAGAGCTAGAAAAAAAAGTAAGGAAACCCGAAAGTGTTCGTGTCAGCGCCTGCGCAAATGGCTCAATTTCGACTACTGCAGGCAGGCCTCCAAAATATTGTAAACAATAAGTGGGAAGGTCGTGTGGCGGTGACAAGAATTTTATTTGGTCCCGAGAAACTGTGGACCGGGGGAGCCGAAGGCTCCCTCAGGTCAAGTGGGGGCTCCGCCCACGATGGCACCGGTTGTGGAACACATATTTTATCCGCCATTCTAACTCACCCGTTTCCTCCTGGATTGTGGCATGCTCTCTCAGTATTCAGGGCGGAGGCAAAATCGCGGGTCCTGCAACAAGTCGAGCCTGTTGTGCTTCTAGAAAAGGGAGCTCTACAAAAAAGCTCCTACACTAAACTTCCTCGGACATTAGAGAATTCCAGGCTGATCAAAGTTTACCCATAGCCTCTCCACTCCTGCCGTCCCTATGCAAACCTATATGGTAAGCTTATAGTCAAGAATTCAACAAAATACCGTCTGTTCAGGTAAAATCATTGTTAAAAATGAAGAGGTCACGTACCAAGGTCAAAATAAAAATAAAATGGCATCTTGGCATCCGTAAAGATCTCTTGTTCACAATGGAATGTCGGCTAAGCACAAGGTTCTTAAGGAGCGTTGAGCGCAGGACGCAAAGTTCGAGAGTACACACGTGGCTTAAAGTGCAAGATGATCTATTGATTGTGTTATTTGTAGTTTGAATTATCGTCGGATTCCAGATTGAGCCTCGTTGTCAAGTTCTTCTCTGTGGTCACGATAAGCGCGTTGTCCCAGCTTATCTCGTCACTCGTCTTGTCGGTATGCTCTGTGAGGGCATTTGTCACTGCGTGGCCTTTGGCGACATCATTCTTGTGCGGCTTGAGAGGCCTGCAGAAATTTCCGCCTTTACCAATATACACCGATTTGCAAGCGGCGCACGGGATCTTGTATAGCACGCCAGGAACGCGTGCTCGATGGAGAGGATCTTTCACATTCATCAAGTCACCTTTAATCTGTTTTGCTGGCACATGCGCGATCTGTACACCACGCTTCTTAAAAACACGAGCTATAGGGCTTCGCTCACACCTCGAATATCCGAGACAGCAGCGCGCTGCCGTCTGGATGTTGAAGCATCGGTAACGTTGGTTAATATGGTAACTTTGGGGCCTATCCTGGCCACGGCGGCCGCATTTCGATGGGGGCGAGATGCGAAAACACCCGTGTACTTAAATTTAGGTGCCCGTTAATGTACCCCAGGACCCAGGTGGTCAAAATTATTCCGGAGTCCCCTACTACGGCGTGCCTCATAATCAGATCGTGGTTTTGGCACGTAAAACCCCACAATTTTTTTTAACTTTGGAGCCGTAGACCAAATGGTTCACTCCACGCCTTCCTCAGTCAACCTGCTTTGCTTTTAAACGATGTAGTGTAATTAGCATCGTTGGGCGAGTCTCGCAAGCACATAAAGTTGCAAGAAGTGTGTTCTCTACAGATGACAAATGCAATGGAAGAGCCGTATTCAGCCCGGGTGAAATTAACTACATTTGATCTTCACAAATACGCTCAGCAGATGAGGCCACATGGTATCAAAAAGGAAAAAAAGAATGTTTTTCCGGATGCCAGCTGAGGCAGCATAATCTTGTCATGTTTAATACAACCAATTGATCGTAGGCTATCGGCTGCTGCAGCAATGTGAAGTGAGCTCGTGTTTTTACAGCGAAGCTGTTTACCTCTAGACCCCGTATACTCCTACTCCGCATGCGTTCCCAGGAAGGGGGGGGGGGGGGGGGGCGAGGGGGGGGTACTCTGGGCAGCTCACGTCCGTATCACGGCGCGTGGACAGGAATGGAGCGAAGGAAAAGGGGGTAAGAGTGGGGAGACAGCGCTGGAAAGAGTGTGGCGACGGCGCATGTGCACGTGGCCTGCGCTTCTGTGGTTATAACGTCACGCGCGTCGGACTTACCGGCGTGGCTGCAGCAGCAGTTGCGGCAGATGCATGGGAGGTGCAGTGACCGCGGCGGCGCTTGTGACGGCGTATTGTGGTGCTGTATAAAAAAAATGTATGATTTCATAATGTATGCAGCTCATGTATGTAGCCTAAACAGCTTCGTTGGTAATCCGTACCCATATAAATGTTGCGGCCCCGCAAATTGTTTTGGCCTCATTCAAGCTGGTCAGCCGAATACCAGCGGATACTTTATGGACTGTTCGCTTCTCGCACGTGCTTACGATGAGCTCTTTTCATCGAACGTGGCGCCGCTGTGGCTCTGGTGCATTACAATGGCACGCAGACTCTTTCGCAATTATGCAGGGACGGAAGATGCATTACTTCCATTTTGAAAGCGTCCGGGGTGACGTGATGGGCTCGGACAAAAAGTGATCCTAATTGTTGGAACGAGAAAATAATGCGAAATGTCACCTCGCCACTTCAGCCACGTGTGCTTGTTTTTTGACCACTTTGAGCACATGCATGGCCTTTCGCTGGGCTAGCTTCCCACGCAAGACCCACATCTGCCACGTGCAAAGCGATTCGCGCAACCGCTCTTAGCCCTTATGAAAAATGCTAATTAGGCAGGATGCGTGCAGCGCAGCAATTCGCAATGTGTTTCGCAGTACGATTACGTGCGTGAAACCCACCGCTGCCATCGTTCAGCCACAGCGGAAATTATATAGGAGATTATTATTATTATTATTATTATTATTATTATTTACTTTTTAACACCGCTATAATTCACAAAAGTACAATATATAGGCCTGAGTCTACTGCCTCTTGAGGTATAATTGTGCTGCATCTTTACACTGCAATGTTCCTTTAGAGCCAATGAAGGGCTCATATTTTTCATTTTAGCACGTAATTTCCAACGAATAAGCACATCGCTGCCCTTTAACGTATGTTTGTTAGCGAATTTAGATGACACTTCACACTAGCATTCACCATGTGGGCAAGAGATTTCAAATATCGGAATTCTTCTTTTACTATGTTACGAAAACGGCCAAATAGTAGCGATTAGAGAAAGAGAAAGGGTGTAAAGAAAGGCAAAGAAGTTAACTAGAGAGAGGTATACAGTCCTCGTTCGTTGCCCTGCACGGTGGAAAGGGTAAGAAAAAAATGTCACAGTTTCGCCCTAAGGGCGAAGCAATGAATGCGATAGCAACACAGCAATGTCATACGAAGTAAGGTGAGCGGCTTTGGTAGCAATATGAATTGTAGTAAACATGAGCTGATTAAGTAAGCAGGTGTGCTGCGGCGTAAGTAGACCGACATGAAGAGAGACTCGATGACCACGACAAGGCGCGTGTGAAACGGTGGTGTTGATGAGAAGCGCTTACCGTGGGCAGCGCGTGCGAAGGGACACACCTGTAGTGCTGCACTGCCGATCCGGGCATCATTGCATGTGTAGCGTGCGTTGGAAAATGTGGCCCGACTATTACTAACTGAATGAACAAGCGTGGTGTGAGCGCGCACAAACAAACAATAGATCACACTGAATGACTGCAGACGACTGTCAAAACGCTGGCAGCGAGCGCATACGCCGCAGCGGGCGAAGGTACGTGCGGTCTATCGCTTCAACGGAAACTGAGCGGCGAATGCACGGCGCGTAAAGGTCAGAGCCGTGTGGAGATAAGAGACGGTGCGGGCGAGCGACGAGCGCGGTTGTTGGCAGAGTAGAAGTGCGCCCCCCCCCCCCCCCCCCGCGTTTCCTCCGGCGCTGGCTTCCCGCTTCCTTGTTTGCGCGTGGTTGATTGAGTGCGTTCGCTCTCCGTGATAGCGCGCGTCCCCGCACGCTTCCGCTCGGGCATACGGCGCGCGGCGAAGATTTTATCTATAGGGAACCTCACGGTGACGGCGACGGCGACGGCAGAAATCAGGTTGAAGTGTCCATATAATTGCTATCGCAATAATATAAAGACGAAGCGGGGGTAAAGTGTTAGAAAGCGAAAGACAGATTGCAGGATTCATGACACCAATCATACCATTGCCGTCAATCGAATTTGCGATGACATATTAGATTTAAGAAAGTTTATATAAGAAGCCACAAGGTTGTCAAAAGTTAGAAGGGACGACTCTTAGGCATATCCATGTACTGCCATCATGTCCATACTGAATTAACCTCAATAACAGTGTCGCACTACGATACTGGTGTCAGCTTCTCGTCTTCTAATTTCAGTATGAAAATATACGGTAGCTTGCGAGAAAGCACGTGAGACGCGTCATGTGCCGCATTTCATACCAACACGTGCACACAATGTCACGCGACATTAATGATATTGTGTATACCGACACCAGTTGTCCATAAATAGCAATATATAGGTATACTTTTCCAGGGTATCGGTGTTTCCCCTCCGCAAGTTTATGTCGCAGCCACATCTGTTTGGGCGTTCTAGAAAACACAACAGCGATGACGATGACTGGTGTCATAAAAAAATCACCAGCCCTTCCCCTGTCGAGAAAATGGAGGTAAGCGAAGCCTGTCGGGCGTGTATCTGGCCTTCGTGGTGATTTTCTTTCTTTCTCTCTCTCTCTTCCTTTCTCTTT
This sequence comes from Dermacentor silvarum, assembly GCF_013339745.2. NCBI lineage: Eukaryota > Metazoa > Arthropoda > Arachnida > Ixodida > Ixodidae > Dermacentor > Dermacentor silvarum. Next base: position 127,460,580 of record NC_051154.1, on the reverse strand, counting down.
CTTTCTCTCGCTTTCGTTCTCTCTCTATTTTTATTGCGATAGCAATTATATGGACACTTCAACCGGATTTCTGCCGTCGGCGTCGCCGTCATCGTCGCCGTGAGGTTCCGTATAGATTCCAAGGGCGATAAAACCGTGGCCGCGCGCCGTATGCGCGAGTGAAAGCGCGCGGGAGACGCGCGCTATCACGGAGAGCGAACGCACGAGGGAAAGCTAACGCGACCGTTGTGCGAAAGGCCGTGGGGGTATGGGAGGGAGAGAGGCGGGACGACGCTGTGCTGCTTCACCAAATGCTTATCTTGCAACCGGGCGCAAGGGTAACTGGCCACTCAATCTCCCACGCGAAAGCAAGAAAGTGGGAAGGCAGCGCGGAAGGGAGGGGGGGGGGGGCAGCATCTCCTCTGCCAACAACTCCTCCTCTGCACAACTCCTCTGCACTTTGCCCGGCGCTGGCGGTCACCCGCACCGTCTCTTATCTCCACACGGCTCTGACCTTTGTATGCGCTGTGCATTCGCCGCTCAGCTTCCGTTGAAGCGATTGACCGCGCGAACAATTCGCCCGCTGCGGCGGCTGCGCTTGCTGCCAGCGTTTTGACAGTCGTCTGCGGGCATTCGGTGTGATCTATTCTTGTTTGCTTGTGCGCGCTAACACCACGCTTGTTAATTCAGTTAGTCCAAATGTGTCCAAGGTTATGCAGCCGATAAAACTACTATCCCTACTCCGAATAGCTCTCTACTAATTTGCTATCGCAATTGAGGCATCGCCTTTCGGGCGAAACTGCGACATTTTTTTTGTCCCTGGTATGTGCCATTGAGCTTGGGCCCTTTCTGCACAATCACCAGGATCGGCCCACTTTTCAGCGTCACACCACTACCACCACCTATAAAGCTTCGTTTAAAACTTGCACTTCTCTACTTTTCTAACCTCTCTACTTTTCTAAACCTCTCTACTTTTTCACATCAATAAACTACTTCTTCTTCTTGATCAAAATCACAAGCTCTTCCCCTGTGGAGAAAATGGGGGTAAGCGAAGCTCGTCGTCTGTGTACCTGACTTTTGTCAGGGTAACATTCGGAAGCCGTAGCCTCGGGATTCTCTGATTGTCGCTGACGGCGGGCCTCGGCTTCGGAAGCCCTCGCCTCGGGATCGTCGGCTCTTCGCTGACGGCGAGCCTCGGCTAAGGAAGCCCTCGTGCTAGAATCGGCACGTCGACGACGAGCCCTTTCCCGAGCGAGTTCACGTCGGCGTTCATCAAACGCAACCTGCTCCTTTGCAGAGCGCACCACGCGTGGCCTTCCCATCTGTTCGCCGAAACTGATCTGAGGCTTGGGAAGCCCAGACCAGCGCTCCCCAGCCCGCTTTCCTTCCAGGTCCCTAGGGCCTCGCGACACACCAAACGAACCTGATTGGTCGCGCGCGTGTCACGTGATCATGCGTGTAGCGTATCCAATGCGGGTGTGCGCCGCACGTGATTTCTTTCTTTTTTTACAGCGTAAGCTGTTATGGGCTCATTCTAATAGCCGTTTCTGGTCGTGATGGTGCCACCGCTGCCCCATAACCGCTATCGCCGGAAATGCGATAAAAAGTACCCGCTCTCCGCTGGGATCGAGCCCAGACCCGCTGCGTAGGAGTCGGATACTTTACCACTGAGCCACGCAAGGAGTTGCTATCAGGTAGAAGAAAAATTCCCTTTACACGCGCGCTATAGGCAGGCGCGCAGGCGCAGACGACCCGAGCCTCCGCCAGCATGGTGGCGCCATCTAGTTAACGTGCCTGCAACTGCCGGGTGCGACGTGATGCGATTCCGAAGCGATGCGATTCAGACGAGGCGCGCAATCAACGCTATCCCGATGTTAGATGTGCGCCACGTATTCTGGGTACCTCTTCGGTACACGTTATGGCGTCTCCTCGCAAGGTACGAACCGCTGCTGAAGAAGCGAATCGCAGAGCTACGTGCGCATCTACAACCAGGCATCATCGGGCTCAGCAGACTGCTGTGCAGAGAGCATTAGAAGCCACAGCTCGCCGTCGACGCCAGCCGGACAGTTCAGATCGTTCTCGTCAAAATCGAGGTGAAGACACTTTGCCGCGAAGACCTTGTTGTGCGTGGTGCCGAAATTGGAGCTACTCTTGCGCCGCTCCACCAGCTTACGCTGTGACTGTGCTGCGTGTGCCGCGCAGGCCTGTGACTTTTTCTTTCTATATTTCTTTCTGTGTTCCTTCCTTCCTTTTTTCTTTCTTTCTTGTCCCTGGTATGTGCCATTTAGCTTGGACCCTTTCTTCACTATCATCAGGATCGGCCCACATGACAGGGGTATGTGCCATTGAGCTTGGACCCTTTCTGCACTATCGCCAGGATCGGCCCACATGACAGGGGTATGTGCCATTGAGCTTGGACCCTTTCTGCACTATCGCCAGGATCGGCCCACATGACAGGGGTATGTGCCATTGAGCTTGGACCCTTTCTTCACTACCATCAGTATCGGCCCACATGACAGGGGTATGTGCCATTGAGCTTGGACCCTTCACTATCATCAGGATCGGCCCACATGACAGGGGTATGTGCCATTGAGCTTGCACCCTTTCTTCACTATCATCAGGATCGGCCCACATGACAGGGGTATGTGCCATTGAGCTTGGACCCTTTCTTCACTATCATCAGGATCGGCCCACATGACAGGGGTATGTGCCATTGAACTTGGACCCTTTCTTCACTATCATCAGGATCGGCCCATATGACAGGGGTATGTGCCATTGAGCTTGAACCCTTTCTGCACTATCGCCAGGATTGGCCCACATGACAGGGGTATGTGCCATTGAGCTTGGACCCTTTCTTCACTATCATCAGGATCGGCCCACATGACAGGGGTATGTGCCATTGAGCTTGGACCGTTTCTTCACTATCATCAGGATCGGCCCACATGACAGGGGTATGTGCCATTGAGCTTGGAGCCTTTCTTCACTATCATCAGGATCGGCCCACATGACAGGGGTATGTGCCATTGAGCTTGGACCCTTTCTTCACTATCATCAGTATCGGCCCACATGACAGGGGTATGTGCCATTGAGCTTGGACCCTTTCTGCACTATCGCCAGGATCGGCCCACTTTTCAGCGTGACACCACCACCACCACCACCACCACCACCACCGCCGAAACTTGTGAGCCTATTAGGCTTCGCTTAAAAAAGACAGCAGACTTCAGCGATTCCTTCGGCTCTGAACTCACTGAACAGCCTTCTCCTATACAGTGAATGCCATCATCTTGGTTAGGGTTGCCTGCTTTTTCATCGAATAATTGCGCTCACAAACTACGGGAGAATGGTCAAGGAGCCCGCTTTTAGAGATTTTTTGGCTTCGGGGGTTCGGTCGAAGAAGAGTGATGTATTAATTTAAGCATTTAAAAAGAAATATTTAAAATGATATTGATATGGTAATCATAAATTTCGTAATGTTAGATAAAAGAGTTGCTTATGTAAAGAAGTTGTAATGTTATATTCTTCGTGGAGTCCGCAACTTCTTTCTGCATGGTATAGTAATGCCTGTTCTAAAATTCGAACTACATGTACAGATTATAAACACTCTCATACTCCCTGCATCTAAGTAGACTTTATTTAGCTCAATTGCTTTATTGCTTATTTAGCTTCATTGAACCCTATTCTGTTCGCAGCTCTTCGGCCCAAAAATTTATCATTTTTGGTTCCAGGTGGTTGAAGTGTCGCTAGAAAATATTTTATTCAGACAATCATGGTGCATGATGCATATTACGGCTTAATTTGTGGGTCATCATTGTGAGGTTGCCTTGTGGTTACAGTAACAAGTTTACAAGTGGTGTAAAACAACCATTTTACTATTTCAATAATTCAGTAGGACCACATCCGAGCACCTACCTGCCCGATGTGTCAGCAGCGTGGCATTTGAGATTATCTTCAAATATAAATAAAGTTTCCTTATACCATTTTTCAAATACGCTGTTTTTATAAATCAATGTTTAAGCGACCGGTAATGAGGCAATTGCTGTGTTACATTATTCATGCTTTTCATTGATGTCATGAGCGAAATGACGCCGTACCTCTGCGAGATTAGAGCGAAATTTTTTTTCTCCTGTCCCATAGCATAGATGATATAAGAAAGCACTTGGCGACTGGGAATCGTGTGATGTACTATGCAAAAACAATGTGGAGTTCTGGTTGCGACATTGTTGTTCGCAGTGACTTCGTCGATGCTTTCGACGTGGTTTCCAACCAAATGTGGCATCATCCATTCCAGGTATGGGCGATTATTGAGGCTCATCATCACCATTGTCACGTACCTCTATATTGTGCCATCGACGCTGTTTTCACGAACATAACGACGAAGAACTGCACGATAACATACCTCGATTTTCTCAAGAAGAACTTCCGTGCGATTCAGACAATGTTACCCCCGTCCGTTACATGATTGCTTGTTCTGGCCTCCGAAATACATGCGCAGATGTAACCACTCTCAGAGTCGGTCTGGAATTCAATACCTCGCATTATTTGATAGTCGCTGTTGTTGCGCATTAGCGCATTGGTTAGCAGGGCCGAATCCCAAACACTGATTGCGGAAATGATATTGGTTTGAAACCTAGTGAGAGCGGCTGTTTTCTCTGTCTAAGCAAAATAGAGATGGTAAAGTTGGGGATAGCGAGGCAGGCTGACCACGACAAAATAACGGTGATGAAGACGAGGGGGTCGTCAGCGTAATGGACTGGACGGACGTATATACAAGGCAAACCCAGTTTCGAGCACTTAACTGCTATTGCAGCTAAACGCGCTTGCTGAGCACAGTGCAGAGACTGTAGCACTGGAGGCGGCGACCAATGAAGACCTGAATAATTCTTGTAAGAATCATCTGTGTTTGAGGTTTCGGCCCACTTTATGAAGCCGGTTGTCAATATTAATTCGGTGCCCCCTACGACGTGTTTCTCAGGCAAATACGTGGTTTAGGAGCATAAGAATCATTCAAAAGTAACCAAGCACTTCAATTATCCTGCCATACTCGATCAATGTCATTAGCGTTGTTTTTATTTATTTTTTAAACAGGTGGGGACTTTCTACTTTGACATGCTTGTCGTCACCGAATAAAAGCATCGCAGAAAGCAAGTGTAAAACAAAAAATACAGTTAGTTTTAAATTAATGGAACAATGGCTGGGGACAACATAAAAGGGTTTTCACCAGACAACGCATTATCGAGCCACTTATTGACGAGACCCTCTTCTCCTAGGCAGACACACACACAAAAAAAAAAGTCTGCTTTCGTAAAGAAGTAATGCTCTTACAGTTGGCGCACTCTAGGATTTTGAAGAACGAAAGAACAGTTCATATCTTAAGAGGTACTACGTGTTGTTGTTGTTGTTGTTGTTGTTGTCCTGTTACTATGTGCGCTGAGTGCATATGCTTCCTTCCCATCTTTACAATGTATATTTTTCCTCTAACAGGAGCGCCTCAACGCGCGGAAGAGCCTCGTCCTGCAGTACATGACATGACAACTGGGATATCGACACTGTACTACACGCTGCATCGCACAAGAAAAGCAAGACAAGAATGTGAGCGAAAGTGCGCAGAGAGTGAGAAGGTGTGCGCCTGCGCCGTCCTAATCTCGGGTCCTCTTCGAGAGACGACCGGCGGCAGCCCAAGCGAGAGCGCTCTTAGCACGCTCCGTTCCTCACGCTGAGACAAATTCTTCTGCCGGCAATTCGCCGAACACTGGCCGGTGCGGCTCGCAGCCTAAGGTGTCTTTCTACATGATTTACGTCGCCCCAGAAACGCCGCCGCGCGCGGCTATTTTGGCGGCATCAACGCGCTGCCGTTTTAGAGAGTTCGGCCCCGTGCGGCTGCTGCAGCGCCGCCTGTGGTGCTCTAGGGATCTCCTCCCCGAAGAAAGAAGGCCGCGGGGGGAGGCGCCTCTTATCTTCAGATATTGATGGCCCACTCCGTGCACCGGCGGCGACGGGTGGTCGTTGGGCAGGAGGGAGTTGAGGGGAAGCAGGAGGGACAAGCGCTTTCAGTCCAAGAGAAAAAGTGCCAGACAGGCAGGCAGCTCGGCGGCGATAGAAAAAGACGAAGTCTCCAGTAAAGAGCCAGAGCACTCGTCTGCGCCCGGATCAATCGTCTTTTTACTCTTCCACTTTAAGGAGGTCGGGGATTATGCAAATGACGTCGGAGCGAAGCTCTTCACAGAGCTCTAGATGGCACACTCGGGCGTATATACCGTACTTTTGTTTTCTGTCAGGGTGAGAAGTGGCGTCACTCCACCGCGCGCGCACGGACGTCAGTTATATCTCTTTTCTTTTTTCCCTCGTTATTTTTTCGTTCTTTTTGATGTATCTTCACCGGACTAATTGAGAAGAGAAGTGCAAGGGGCGCCCAAGCATGCGCAAGGTAGGCAGAGGTGGGCGTCAGTGTCGCTCTTGACACGTCCTGCGGACATTTATATTCACCCCACAGCTATGCATGCTATCTAACATTCAGTCATATCTGTGACATACAGTTCCTTCGATTCACTGCAGCAGTACAACGTTCCCGAAAGTGATACTCGAGCAATGTCATTTGCTTGAAATTTGGACATCGCAGATTAATCCGCAAATGTGGCATTAAGCTCCGACGAAAGCGCACAAATGCGTACAAGATCGAATCGAAAAAAGATACACGGCTCTCTGTCATCTTACAATAAATAGCTACGTATACGCGCAGTCGTCAACAGAAGCATTTTAGGCACATCATCCTAGTGTTTGACCCAGCTGGGTCACCGTTACGGTATATTAAGTATGGCCGGCTTCGGTGACGCTGGGTTGTTAGAGGTGAGAGCACGTTCGTGTGGTGTGCTTCATAAGTGCGCCTTTTGCACGTTAATCACTGGGTCGGCTGTTGGGTTTGTGACTAATAATCCAGATGCTTATCGCAGATGCTTATCGCAGCATCAAGCGTGCCAAAGGGGAACACATAAGGACGAGGACAAGGACATGAACACAGAGTAACAGGACGTCATCCTCGACATTTTACGCCGATTGGTCTCCTTCGGCATGAATGACCAACGAGCTCAAAACAAGATTCTGCTTAAGCATGACAAATGCTAACGCTATATTTCGCGATAAGGGCAGCACAGCGAGCTTGCTGCACAGCAGAATTATGTGTCATTCGGCATATAAATGAATGAATGAATGAATGAATGAATGAATGAATGAATGAATGAATGAATGAATACATAAATAAATAAATAAATAAATAAATAAATAAATAAATAAATAAATAAGAACAACGAATCAAAGGGATAAAACACGCAGCGCACAATGCAACTTGTTTAGTTATTCGCAATACCCATTGTCACTTGGCGGTTCTGGTGTGTTCTACATACTATAGGTTGCTATGGAGAGATTCAGATAGAGAGAACCTTGGCTACTCCATTTGTCTTTGCTATAAAGCAAAATATGAAGAAATAAACGATAATTCTAAAATGAATGAATGAGACAGCCATAATGAAACTAATAAAAATAACAACGCCGCAACGGAGAGTTGACATCATGTCTGTCCATGCCGCTATCCGACTAAAATATACACCTAATATATTGATGAACTTATTATTTCAGGCTTAGAACGGGTAACCTATACCCATGTTATGTCTCAAGCAGCGGAAAACTAATGCTGTATTCAGCACCACCCGCATACATCTAGCAGGGCTCAAATTTACGTACTGTACCCTTAGCTACATAATTACGCCTGCATTCGACATAAATACGGTTTGTGTAAAATGTGCCAAAATAATTTACAATTTTTCTTCCCCTAGAAACAATTTTCAACGTGCAACATTAAGAGGATACCATTAGAGATGAAATCAGGAAAGAAAACAGCGCTATCACTAATAAAAAAAATTGTGCAGAAACCGTCGACGGATGATTGTGTAAGCAAGTAGCCAAACGCTTCAAGAAAGGTATCCCCTTTATTTAAAGAAATAGGCAGCCTGGCGGCATATATTTCTTGCAGCGAGGATATTCAGGCAGCGTTTGCTGTTTCATTGTGTATTTCCGTGGGGAACAGAGCCGTTCTCTATAGCACATCTCTAGAGGTGGTGTACGGGGACTCACGTGTGTCTCAAAGAGCTATGACAGTTGGCAATCAGCAACGAACGCACCCCGCAACGCGAGCGGGCGCGCTCTTGGCGTCGGCGCCTTTGTTCCAACCTCCGACCGGCAACTTCCGACCAGCAACGTCCGACCGCCAATCACCGACCACAAAAACGGGCGAAAGATAGAAAGCTATTCGCTCTACAAGAAAAGAGAAAAGACACACCGAGTGTTATATTTTAAAATACGGATATAATAAAGTATTGATGCCAAGTACAGCACATTGTCTTTTTTCAATATAAGAAACCGCTTGTATGAATTAAGCTACCAGTGTTTGTACTCTGAACATCGAGCTTGCTACGAAAGCCACACAATCGCGGCAATCCAACTGCTCTTTTTTTTTTTTTTGCTCATGTTACAAACGGATAGCCCAGAACCATATTGCTCTAAGACTCATTCTAGATTCTACAAGGAACTTCGTACACCAATGCGTGTTTGAAATGCCAGCGAAATTCGTGAAAATAGGTTCAATTTTTTTCTCTAGCGCTGCAGGCTAAAAGTACCTCAGTTCCCCGTGGAACATGCCAACATGAAAAGTAACGAGATGCACCGGCTGTCTTACCACTCGTCGCGGCCATTTACCTTCTCGCCAGCGCAATATCAACATGCGTCAGCATTGTCGGAAAATGCAGAGAGGTATGGCCCATTTCTATACAAAGAGTAATGAAAATGAATGAATGAATGAATGAATGAATGAATGAATGAATGATGACTTTATTTATAATCCGGCGAGTTATTCGGGGATTTGGGCGACACCTGCCTAGGTGTCGGCCACGAGCCCTTGAGCTCTGGCGGCTTCCTCGGCTCGCTGCACGGCCCAGAGTTGGTCTGCGAGGGCCGATCTGAGCAGCGTAGTCTCCCAGCGCGTTCGGCTCGAGGCTGCGTCCCCGTCTGGAACCCCCCCCCCCCCCCCCCCTTGTTTGCACTCCCATAACATGTGTTCCAGGGTTGTCCTGGCCTCACAAAACTTGCATTGGTTGGGCGAATAAAGCTCTGGGTAACCGAGATTCAAGATCACCGGGTGTACAAACGTTCCTGTCCGCAGCTGTCGCCATGCGACCGCCTGTCTCTTGTTCAGTGTCTGGTGTGGCGGCGGAAATTTGCACCTCGCCAGTCTGTAGTGTTGCGTTATTTCTCTGTAACTCGTCAGGCGATCCTCCCACTCCCACCCCTCACCAGACGTCATGGCCAAGGCGGCGGTAGTGTGGTAGGCGTCGTGATCTACCACCGCTGCCGTGAAGGCACGCCTGCGCGCGTACCTGGCCGCGTCCACGAACACCGCGTCTTCACATTCACGTCCTGCGCTCTCTTTTCTCTTCTACCCCTGTGGTATTCCGGGTGCATGTTCTATGGTAGCGGAGGGACGACCAACTTGTCCCTGAGGCTGCTGGGTACGTCGACTTTGATGCCGTGTTGAGTGTGATACCCGATGCCTAACTTTTCTAGTATGTATCTGCCCGTCCTGCTCTTCGAAAGACGTTCGTATTGCGCTATGTTCTATGCCTCTATCAATTCCACCAGCGTATTATGTAGACCTATATCCAGTAACCTGTTCGTGCTTGTATTGATCCGTAGCCCTATTGCCTGTTTGTAAGCCTTTCTGATTAAGCGTTCCATCTTTGTCTTCTCCGCAACGTGCCAATTGAGGTATGGTGCCACGTATGTTATTCGGCTAATTACGAAGGCCTGAACTAGTCTGATCATGCTACCTTCTTTCATCCCGCTGTGTCTGTTGGATATGCGTCTAAGTAACCTGACGGTCTGTACTACCGCGCCTTCCAGTCTCCTGATGGTCTCGCCATTATGTCCGTTGGCCGGGATGTGTAAGCCCAGAACCCGCATGCTATCTACCTTGGGTACGGGGCGCCCGTCGGACGTCGTTAGTCGTATGTCCCTACCGGGATCCTCGTCGTTCGTCTCGCCGTTCGGCTTGCGGCCTCTTCGCGTAGGTCTGTAAACTAACAGTTCGGACTTTTCTGCGGAGCAGGTCAGTCCGGTGTTCTCCAAGTATTATTGTTCCACCGTCTCGATAGCACGTTGCAACGTGTGTTCTATCTGGCCGTCGCAGCCCTCGGTAACCCACAACGTAATGTCGTGGGCGTAGAGGCTGTGATTGAGCCCTTCGATTTCGTTTAGGTTGGGCGGCAACCCCACGAGAGCTAGGTTGAAAAGCATGGGCGATATCACCGATCCCTGCGGGGTGCCAGCGCTACCCAACTCTATTTGTTCGGTAGTAAGCTCTCCGAGAGTAATGAAAGAAAAAAAATTGCCATCCACCCGAATGCAGCCTAAGCTACTAAGGAAACCAGAAAGGAATACCTCGCATTTGAGGAAAAAATCGTTCTGGTGCAGGATTCGAACACGGTACCAATGCCTTTCCGAGGCGGTCGCTCTACCATCTGAGCTAACTAGCAGGATAGCAAACCACAGTGCGAGTGCGATTAGCTTTTCGCGATCGAGCCTTTTTTTCCTTTCATGATACTTCCTCCACCTCGCGGGATTCCGTGGAACTGATTGGCCATGGAGAGCAATTTAGCCACAGAGTAGACAGATACACAACCGCGCTGTTAACTTCGCTACAACAGACCTAAGACCCAGGGGATGCTCTATACCAATTAGTAGTGCAACGCACGCGTAATGCAGAGGTTGTGGGTTCGGCTCCCGCCAGCGACAAGTTATCCTTTCGTCCACTTTCATTTCCCTTTTCTTCATTATTTTCTACGTTACAATTTTAACCACACTTAATTTCCCCGATGCTTTCCTTGCCTCAATTGTCTGTTGGCTTTATGTGGTCAGAATCATGCCATTAGATATTCTGAATGTCGCAGAGATGTCGTCTATAAGTTAACCTGTCTTGTTTCAGTGTACAAGTGTCCTGTCTTCTTTCTCTTGTTTTATTTGTGAGTTCGCTGCCCAAGAATGGACAAGTTAACACCTCGCTTGCGCAAGCACGAGGACTCCTTGAAAGGTGTTTCGACCTCCCACCTGTCTAGTCATGACTATGGAGGCGTGTCGGCCTTCTGTAACACCACCATAACGGCAAGGCACAACGACAAGAGCACGCGTGAAAGAAATGGAGGCTTTCCTGGTTTTTAAACAGAAAAGCGTCTGGTGTTAGCCAGCGTTCAACGGCACTGACAAAGGAGGAGGTTGCATTCCTATATCGCTCTTAACCCGTTTTTGTATTCTTGAGGTTTAGCTTTCCCGCACCTAAGTATCACTGTCGTTTTCTTTTAGTTTTATTTTTCGCTTTTTTGTCCGTCTTGTTCTTAGAACGTAACTCACGTTTCTTTGCCAATAAGGTTTCGGCTGTCAGAGACAGTGCTTGGCCCGTATTTTTTTATATGTACACTGCTTACTGCGCGCTGCTGCTATAAATACGTTATAATTCGCCCGATTTGCCATCTTTGTATAGAAATCAGGGCCCATATTCACAAAAAGCTATTACGCTAGAATTGTTTGTAAGAGCCAATTATAGCCAATTCTGATGCTTGACAATTATTAGTGCAGGTTGCCAACCAATCTCAAAAAACATTCACGAACGAAAAGCTTACACCCAGAACTGTATCCCTCGATGTCATCCTAGCTGTGCAAATTGCTACAAACCTCAATGTAGTTCTTTTGAAAGCGTCCACATGAGAAGACGGCAGCTCAGCAGAACAGCGAAAGTCTGTAGAACAGTTCTGGGCCGAGCCGTGGTTCTGCGCTAAATTCCCAAATATTGGAGAGCTAGGAACCCAACCGGCGCCCTGGTCAGCATCAGCCTTGTAGCCTGCTTCACAGGGAGCCAAACTAAGCAGAGGCACAACACGATGCTACGGCTGTGTACCCCCAAACCGTCCGGTCAAACTCAAGCTACTGCAGATCGACCACCCGTAACAGCTCCTAAATGAGATACCTCGCGCAGCCACTCTGCGGTGGTGGTGGTGCTGCCATCGGGTATATGTATATTATATATATAATGCCACAACGCTATCTGTGCCCAACCACGCTGATGGCGAAGACGACGACCTCGAGTGTGCGAGGTGCTAGAGAAGAAGAAACCTTGAACTGAGCGCTTGTTCTAATTGTCTCAATGAAATACCGCTCTCCGCTTTTGTCTCCAGTGAGCCGTGACAATATATATATATATATATATATATATATATATATATATATATATATATATATAAGGAACGGAGGAGAGGTCGATCGGTTTGCAACCTTATGCAGGGGAAATGAGGTTCAAATGCTTGATAAAAAGAAAGCAGAAAAATCACTCACAGTATTGCTTCGTTCGGAGGTGCACATCGAAACTTTAGTGGCTTACTGAGGTTTGCCGAGTTAAGAATTGCAGTGATGCACGTATCTCACTTTCTGGGCTTGCATTTGCCGACTTGTGTGGAGGAGTGAAGTTAAGACTGACCAAAGCCCCTTCAGAGTGACATATCGGAATTGCTTGCATGTGTCACCCACTGTTCGGGAGCTCCGACTGCCACCTTAAATTAAAGGTGATATAATTATAGAAGTTCTGCTACGTCGAGGACGGCAAGAAATTAGGTGGCGTGATGAAATTAGCAGATTTGCGGGCGCAAGTTGGAATCAGCGAGCGCGAGACAGGGTAATTGGAGACCGCAGGGAGAGGCATTGGCCCTGCAGTGGACTGAAAAATAGCCTGATTATGATGATGATGATGAATTATGGAAGCGTGAACCAGGTTTCAGTCAAGATCCAACTGAGACTCGTCGAGCTCGTGCAGTCACTCCCGTCACGTAGTGTCAATATTTCATCGGTGATCTGGCAAGAAAGCAAAGAAAAGCGAAGACGATGTACAACAGGTTAAGCGACGGCAATGGTATCCTGTGCCCCTTGATCACGAAATCATAGCTATACTGACCAATTGGGGCGATCATCAGCGCCAGTCCGCAGGAACAATTGCGGCTGGTTAAGTTTACAACTTGTCTCAGAGAATGAAGATCCGTTGACGGCAAGGAAGGGGAAATGTGGTGCGAAGTGTTTTTAATGTAATTTGTTCCTGGAACAGTGAAAAAGACGAGGATAGTGGCAACCAAAGGGTGGGAGATAGGTCCAGTGGTGCAAATAAAGGGGGAAAAAAGAAGTTGGGGCTTCCACAGCCATATAGGCCACATCATCGAGGTGAGATGGCGACGAGAACAGCAAAGGTACGTTGGTTACGTATTCAGGAACATTTTATGCTTACGCCTACTACCTGATATATTATATGCAGTTTATTTTTTCTCTTATGCTGCTGCTGCAGTTGTTGTTTATTAAAAGATGATATCCTGGTAAAGTAGGCTACAAAAAGGCTGGCAACCCCTCGCATCGACACAAAACACTAGCGGCTAGGAAATGTGAAAAGAAAAAGGAAAGTAAAAATAGTGAAGGACCTAAAACATCACACAAATAGAGCAAATATATTTATACCATATGCTTCGCAAGTGCGCGAGACATCCGTAGCACGTAAACATTAGCAGAACATTTGCACATTCCTGACCAAAACACACAATATTAACACAATTTTTTTGTACACAGCTAGCGCAGAAAAAGCAAATCACTACAAATACTACACAACACCGCTCAGCGATTAAAACATAATACTCGGAACGCGTGGCTTCCGGCATTTTCTTGCCACCGATGGCCGCTGAAGACACCGAGATGATGCATTTTTGTATTACATGAAAGCAAGAGCCTTTGTGATGCATTGTGACTGCATTCGGCCCCTCAGCTATCATCCAGTGCTCACCGGTGGCCCCAAAGGGTGTGGCTGCCATGTGGCTAGAGTAGCGTGTTTCAATCACTGAGCACTGCACATTCTAAAGTCACATAAGCGGGCACGACGACAGATTATGGACTCACTCACGATCGATTGTCATTCAAAAATACTGTATAAAGTCACTAATTACTAGAAAGTCACGAAATATAGTGACAGCATGTCTTTGTGGCCCTCTACTAAAGCCCCGTGATACAACCAATGAATGCTTAAAAAAGCAATGCTCAAGAATAAGAATGATAAAAGAGCAGGCGGCCCCATCTGTCTTCTTCTTTCTGTGGTCTTACGTGCCAAAACCAGTTCTGATTATGAGGCACGCCGTAGTGGGGGGCTCCGGATTAATTTTGACCACCTGGGGTTCTTTAACGTGCACTACAACGCAAGCACACGGGCGTTTTTCGGCCCCATCTGTCTGTGCCAACATTTCTTTATTTATTGATGCCTGCAAAAAAAGTTATATTTGCTCGAAGAAAAATTTGCACTTGCGAAACCGATACACTACAGTGCCTTGTAAAGACACCTTTGACATAAGGTTGCATGTGAACAGCTCAAGAAAAACCGGGACTAAGAAATGAAATGGACGTGACAGGCGCTGGTCACGGCCATGGCCGGTATTTTGTACCGCTGTCTTTCCGATGATAATGCCTTTTCGCGCTTTTCGTGCTTGGTCAGTGGTCAGAGAGACGGTCCGCTCACGTTATCAACGCGATCAGCCGGCCGTGAGTGGTGGATGATAAGACTAGTATAGAATAAAGCATAACGCATCACTAAAAATAACGGCCCATATCAGGTAAGGTTAGTGTGCCAATTTTATATTCCAACGAGTGCAGGGACGTAACAATGAATGAGATAAGCCTCGGTCGACTGCGATGCATGTGTGGCGCGAATGGCTTTTATATACGTATATGCTAAACGCTAAACGAGGTGATCATTTTTAAGTTTTTCGGAATTTTTGAAAATCACCTGTTGCACATAAGGAATAAGGATTATAAACAGGGATAAGGTGCCTCAGAAAGGCTGGCCAACGTTTCGATAGGAGGACCTATCTTCGTCAAAGGCGGCCTCGTCATCCTCGGCGGGTTAGTTTTAAAGGGTTAGTGGAGTGACGTCACGTCGATGTCGGCTGTGGCTGTCTGTAAAGGGGGAGACTGAAAAGAAAATGAGCGCCGGCGCTTGACTGGCTAGGCGCGGTTTCTAAGACGAGGGGACAAGAGCGGGAGAGCGAGAAAGTGACAAAAAAAATTATATATATATAAAAAAAAGGAAAAAAAAAAAGAAAACCACCGTCAGAGGGGGTTGGGGGAGCGAGAGGCGAGTGAGCGTTCGGAGGAGTCATGGTCGGCGTGCGTTTGGGGTCCCTGAAGAGCCGGTCAGTGTGCAGGTCACAATACGAGTTGAAAGCATGACTTGAGTAGCGTAGCATCAAGGCATCATAACGTAATTCTAGTCCCTGAAATGAATTATTTAGAGAGGTGGACATTACTCGCACGAGAAATTGAAACACATATTGAACTAAGTAAAGAATATCTCTAATGAACTTCCTAATTATTTATTTAGGCAGGTATTGCATATTACGAATTGTAGCCGGTGAGCTTGAAAGGTGTATTCACTTGGAATGAATTTCCAGAATGACACCTGTTTGGAAATATAAGCAGCCAAACTCGCCGGAAAAATGCACTGTTGTTCCACTTACTTTTTTACCAAAACATTCCTTCATGCAATGAAGCGCAAAAGTAACTGGAACGCCCATCTATTTCGTCTCACACTTTGAAAAATAATTTATTGAAACTGTTGTCATCCTGTAGGTGTCGTCCAAGAGCTAATGAGGAAGTAAACTTTTTTGTGTCATTTACAATGAATAAGCTAAAACAATGTAAGTTCCTTTTTTTAGAATTTGCGGGTCATGCAGTCTCATGCATTTTCCAGCTACGAAAACAGAACTAATAAAGAACGTCTGTCACGTAACAATATAGCAACGAATAGTGGTGGGCAGGCAGGGATAACGACTGTTTCTCGAGTAGGCGCCGCACATGTGATACAAATTCCGTGCTCCAATGGACTCATGGTACAAGGGCTGAAAAGTAACAGTCAAAATGTGATTCCTGCGTAACAAGCTAATCTCTTTATTGTCAATTATAGCCACTAACAGCAGCAGATCCGCGTCGAGGCTTGAAAGCCCTCAAACTACGCCAGCCTTCAAAGTCCACCTACACACTGATACGAACACGAACAACTAATATAACTAGCATGAACCAACAGCGTCGAAAGCCAACGGACAAAATTTGCCGTGGTTTAATGCGCCTAAGCCAAGTTTGTCGAGCGATAGCACGGTTTTGCTTCACTTGGTAAAGGACACAGACGCTGCTCGGCGCCGTGAGCAACTACCGCATCAACAATTGCACCACAAGACAACACAGAGATGCTGTTCGGCGCAGCAGCAGCAGCGAGCGAATTGACCTTCATGCTGCGTCTCGCTTCAACGCGAACTAAGCGTCGAAAGCACAGCGCATACGAAGCCACCAGCACTCGGCGATATGTACGCATCACAAATCGCTTTGAAGCTGAGGCCCGCGCGACCACGCACTTTGTCCACATCGCAGATTGCTTTCAAGATATGGGCAGCCCCCGGAAAGTAAAGCTAGTTTCGGTTTCAAGGCATATGCGCGCTCCTAGCGGTTGCCGGACATCCTAAGTTATTTTTCTTTTTGTTAATTTTAAATTGGGCGAAGCGCGGGAAGTGGTCGCCATCGTGCGCCCATCCATCTTGCCTCCGCTCACCCTTGCCACTCGCTCAGCGATATCACAAGTCATATCGCGCTTGGTCCTCTGCTTCGGTTGTCGTCCCAAGTGTGAAGACGGGAAAGATGAGACAGAGAAGCTTGAGGCTATATTCTCGATACGCATGGCGGCTGCGCGACCGCCATTATCAGCCATGTCGACTCTGTCATTGGCTGTCCAGAGGTCACGTGTGTTGAAATTTGTGCCGGAAACCGGAAGTTTTGCAAAATGCAATTTTGCGTTTTCATTAGAGTGACGAAACGTAACGTGGAGCTGCAAATTTTATCGACTAATACTTTTTCCTGGTCCTTGGCACCTATATTGCGACTTTAGCGCCGTAAAAAGAAAGTGGGCGGTCGCGTGCAGAAACCCGTGCAATGCATCTGCAATTTCGCGAATATGTGGTGGCGTTCCAAGATAGCCGTCATGTCAGCTTGTTGATTGGCTGAAGGAATATACACTGAGGAGCGTCACAGGAAGGGCTGTTTCGTAAACGTCAATTTGACGTTGCATGACGCGGCGCTGGGCCGCCATTGTAGAGATTTTCCGCCATAATTTGTGGTGCGGCGAGCCGCGCAATTTATGGTAATGAGCGGCCATATGGAATAGCAGTCCAGAGGCATGTGTATCGCCGCATTTTCCCTGTCTATTGGGGCCATGAAAATATTTTGTTCACAACGCGTGATCACAGCATTTGCATCGCTCTCGGGTTGTGTTGGCATTTGTGTTTTGAACCATCATTTTTATTAAAAACAGGTTTATTTGAAATAATATTGGTTGAAACTAGCAAACTTCTTGCGACATTTTGCACTTTTGGCTACTGCGTTTGTATTGTAATCAATATTAATGTGTTATAACGTCATCAAAGGCTATGACAACTTCGACTTTTAATTTATAAAAATAAATGTACGCAAGGCGGCGTCTTGAAGTTTCCTCTCGCAGTGCGAGTAAGCAGCGAGGTGCACAAGAGATGGCAGCGCCGGCGCTTGCGTCGCGCAAGCGGATACCTGTGGCGCGCGCTACGCTATCGATGATATTCGGCCGGTTCTCAGCCCGACTCGTCGGGCTGAGTCACTTGCGTTTCACGAGATAGCGATAACGCGGCCTAGAGCGTGCGCTCATCTCACTAGTAGGTCGTGTATGTTGTCTCAAGGTACAAGGTAAGCGCGTGGGCAGCAATATACGATGACTCATTCCGTTTCCCGACTGTATCAGCATGACACCATGTTCCGGGTGGCCAGGGCACGAGTGCCCAGGATTTATTGAGCCGTTTTTTTATACATTGAAATGGGGCAACGCCCCTCAGATAATCATGCTACGATGTACAGAGAAGTTGGGCAACGCCCCCTCAGCTTATCAACCGTAGCACACGTGTCAGACGCGATACGATACACCGACAACACGCATCCTAGCTAATGAAGCAGACGACAGCTTGTGCGCAGCAGACGACGGAAGCGAGAAACGAATTTGATGGAATAATCGTACGCTTTGAGCTAGCTGCTTTATTTTTACTGCGGAGTAAAACTGTTTTGCTTTATCAAGAATGCTAGGTTCAATGCCTACATTACAGTTTCTTAGGCGAAATGTCAAATTTTCGTCACGTTACGAAAGCAAATTGGGGCTATCGGCGCCATTTTGTGAGCGTCGCGCCTACGTCACGCCTCAAAGAAAATGGCGGAATGTCCAAGATAGCGGCTTTGATCAGGCGTGCAACGAACGGAAGACGCAGGAAACTAGGTCGACCAAGCATTAGACGAAGATTGATAAATCGGGGCATCACATGTGTTGCGCGGCTCTGTGGTGTTCGAACACCGGGAATTCCAGTTCTGCGAAGTTTTTCAGGTTTCCTAATGACCACAGGTAAGCACAAGTGTTTCACTCTATTTTCCGAGCAGGCATTCATTTTGCATTAGTAAACCAGTTCTGTGCAAGCCTGAGTGGACTGATATAAGAGCAGTGTCGCTCGACTCATTCATCATGACGGCAGCCCATCTGTTGCCGGTGAAATACTTGTAATGAAGGGCTTGAGTGCGCGTTTTTGGGCTATACATATTGTTCATTCTTTGTCGACATGCACAGCCAAGGTTAAAAAAAAAGAAAGAAAGACGCAGCAGTGGTGGTTATTAATTTTCGCATTGCTTTGGATGTTCTGGAATCTGTGTTCACTCATTATCTACAAGTTTCCATTGTGAATGAAAATTGCTTCTGTTGATTTTCACTTTCGCCCTGCGTGGCGGTCAGTCTTTTTCCAGTACCGAATGTGTGAATAAAAACAAAAGCGTTCAACTTTTACTTGTGTTGAGTTTTGGCTGCCCGAGAAATCGGCTAGTTTTAGTTGATCCACTTCACAACACAGGAACAAAATTAACAACTGATGGTGCCAGGAAGTTATCTTCTTCATGCTACCCCCACTATATCTGTGAACTAGTTGAAGTGTAGCCCTAAACGTAACCGCAAGTTAGGACTTTCAAAGCGACTACTTTCACGAAATGACGAAATGTAATATATTAACCGCGAATATTGGTAATTAACAACGGTTCGCTATATAAATATTCTTCATTATAATTGCTTGGCACTGGTGCGTACGAGCAATGTCCCAGTGGTTTAGAAAACGAATAGCAGCTTGCAAGGTAAACCTGGTTGGAAGAAAGCGCTTCCTAACACACGACACAGTTCTGCAGGTTCTGCTCCGCGATTTGGCCAATGTCGCCGCACAGCCAGCGGACCTAAGCGGACCTGCAAGGGAGCAAGAACACAGTCCGCTTGCATGCGAAGTGGGAAAGGAGGGCTTCAGCGGCAACCCTCCTCCTCCCGGCTGCGCGCCCTCTCCCTCTACCTTTGACCTCATCAGTGACGTCATGGAGGCATTGTTTTGTTTGTGAATTATTTCCAGTAGGATAACCGGCAGCCGCCAGTTGTGGAAGCAGCGCTGCCGCCGCGTATCGGCCTGGGACCGAGCGTATATAGCAGCGAGAAGTTGGAGTGGCGCCCTCTACGAGTGACGTCACGGCCAGGACGGCACTCGCTCGGCTACTGCGCGCGCTGGTTCCGTTCGTGCATGCTTGGCTCGAGCCATACTTATTGAAGAATATGCCGGGTTCTTTTTACTGTCATGTCTCAACGGCAGTTTTTTCTTCAAAACCGCGAGTCATGAAAATTTGCGGCGTGGATATCGCAAGCTATGTAGCGTTGAAGGGGTCTACTGGTATTGCAATGCGTATATGCGCAGCGTCTGTCCATAAACTTAGCGTAAAAAGAATGTCTGTAATTTCAACACACGAAGTTGTATATGATGCTCCGCAAAGCACTTAACATTCCCTTAGTGCTTAGCTATGGGAGACATTGCATTTTACAAGGAAGAAAAATCTTGGTGTTGGTATTTGATGTCAATTATTGTAAATGCGTGTTAGAAGGAAACTGCACAGCGAATCTTTTATGATGATTCTTATTACTATAGTGAGTTGTTCTAGTCAAATATGGCTACTTCATTGATGCGTAAAAGGAAGAGCTAGGCGCGCATGTTGCATGAAAACATTTGCTAATACTTTCACCGTTCTCTGAAACAGGCACCCAGAAAACACATTGCTCATGGCTGTGAACACGACGGCGCGTCACGTATAGCATGCATATACTTCACGAATGCCATAACAGCAATCACCTGAAAGAACAATTTCGTGGTTAAGATCGAGGGCCTATTATGTGCACGCGAGAAAATGTTTCATAGTGACCCTCAGTTGCCTTTATCGACATCATGGCACAGCCCTTACACAACTAAATCTACCGACTGTGGTTATGGCGAGGCACGCATTATTCGCGAAACCCATCAGTGCACTACAACTTCGAATTGAAACCATGAAGCAGTTCTTTAAGTGCCAATTGTAATGCCTAAGGTATACTCGAGGCTATACAGCGCAACTTAGGCTGTGCTGAAGAGGAAGATTCAAACGCCTTCTGCCTCACCATGTCTCGATCCTGCGTTGCCTAACTACACAAACTGAGAACTATTCGCTTCGTGAGTACATAAAAGAGAACCTCAAATACCCGCCTCATGGAGAAGACACCACAAGCCTCAAATGAATTCTCTTGATTTTTGACCTCCACGGGAGAATAGTGATTTCTTCAATAAGCCTCACACTGGTAATGAATGAGGCTTCGGCTTCTTTCTAGCTGCAGCCATATGGTCCAAAAGGCATATTTCACAAAAAAATTTGGGCCGAGCAGCCTGCGTCAGTTCGCCAAACAGATTCGTGATGTTATTTCCTCAAGAAACAAGCAGGAGTAAATTGCACAAGTGAGTTGAACGTGTAGCACGAACCAGTGAATAAATATTGGCACATTCCTTTGCGTATTCTGCAAATAGCTGTAAGCCTCGATTAGATTTACTTCAAATTACCGCCACTTGAAATCAACCGGTGAAGAACGGCCTAATTTTGAGAAGCAGTTAAAGGAACAAGTGGTGCTGGTTGAATCTGAACTGCACTGTCAGGTCATTGTGTTACTGCCGAGCGTTTCTGTGAAGAAATGGAAAATGCGATATTATACCATGAGCTACTCGTCATAAGCCAACACGTTTCAATGTGTTAAAATCAAGGTAAATGTAGCAGTCATATGTAGCAGAGATAGTGACATGCTGCTCGTTGCACCACTGCAGGTATGGTATCCTAACTGGATTCTTATGTGCTATACTTGTGCGATTATGCTTTTATTAGTCGCGTGCTATTTATGCTTTTTATTAGTCCCTCAATCTGCAAAGTCTAGATCCGCGCATAAAAAACACGCAATGGGCTGGTCTGATCGAGCTCCTTCGGCTGGCACTGCAGCGTTGCCCTTGAGAAATAAATTGTCGTCTAGGAAATAAGCTCTTTGAATAAGTTTGCGCGAAAGAAGACGTAAAATGTATTTGAGACGACCGTCATAAGTATACAAGCACAGGGAACGACAGCGAACAAACGAAAACACTGCAGAAGGCAGCAGACGACAGGCTCGAGTCCGTGCCTGACGTCACGCGAGCGGCGCTTGCAGCGCCCCTGTAGGTCGTTCTCGGGGATAATAGGGAGTTTCCGGCCCCTGATATGGGCGTCCACGCGGCGTACGCAGCAGCCGCCGGTAGTGGAAGGCTAAGTCCGAGTTTGACCATGGCTGAGCTTGAAGGTCAGATTTACGGAACTAGGCGTTTTCTGGGTTTGTACCTGGGGTGCGATCGCGCAAACACCTCGCTTTCCGCACGTTCGGTTTGACTGCTACGTCACAAAGTGGGAAAGCTGCGCTACCGCCCCGCTGTCTCTGACGGCCGCTGACGCAATCACAATTCTGACCAATCACGAGAAGGCAAGCGAAGGAACGGAAAAGTGAGCTGTTTGCGCGATCGCACCCCTGGAGTAGTTGAGCTATCGCTCTAAAACCCTGTGTGCATTTATATATGGAAATTTTTACGCGCTATCGTTCTGCTTCAACCACGTGCAACGGGAAATGTTTTAGAGGATCTGTAGATGATTGCTACATTGCTCAGGGGGAACGCGGCTCTGTCTGGCGCAAGATTCCTAGTGTAAGGGGATAATGATGATATATGTGGTTTTTTTCGCACAAGGGTCAGGGGTGGCCAAAGAGTGCCAAGAATACCAATTTGGTAGCAGAGGGTGCGGCTACGTGCCTAACGCCTTCATCGTACTTTGTACAGGTTGCTGCCGGTCTACGCAAGTAAATTTGTACAGTTGCTGACAGGCGCACGGGGCAGATACAAAGCTGGCTGTTGTATCTGACGTCTTCGACTACGAACAACTCAAGCGACACTTGCCTGAGTGACAGTTCTACTTAAGGACCAGCCGGACTTCGTGCCTTTCATTAGGCAGCAGAGAGGGCGGCTACGACAAAGGTGCCTAACGTATTCACCGTACTTTGTACAGGTCGGTCGCTCGACACTTCTGCAATTGTTTATAAGCCTGTTGCCGCTACCACTGCTGCCATTATTCAACTATTCTTTCTTTTTCACAATGCCGTCATGTCCTGATATAGCTAAAGATATTGCAGCCTTCTGTACAGAGATTTTTTCTATGAAAGAAGGTATGAGCATGATTAATGCACTATACATGTCCATAAAAACTCCAAATGAATCTCTCACTCAAGAGAACAAATCACTGAAGGATGTAAATGAACTGTTGTCGAAGCGTCTCTCCAGTTCTGGAACAATACTCTCGTCTAAATAATGTCCAGAGGAAGGACGTTCCCGATACGCAGGCCGAAAATGGCCTGGTAGTGGTGCAGGCCATTGGTGATAGGACAGCTGTCCTATCACTGAATCCGACATTGACGCCGTGCATAGTGTTCCTGCTAAAAAGGATATGAACATTATTTCATGTTCTTGTTCAAGAGCTAAGCGCGCCGAGTTTGCAGCCAAGGCAAGAAAGGCCAAGCTAACTACGTCAGTTATCGGTTTTTCTCAGAGTAACAACAAGCCAATTTTCATCAATGATAACCTCACACGTGATAACAAACGACTCTTTGCGCAGGCTCTTCAGCTCAAAAAGATAAAAGTTGGAAGCACCCTTGGCCTGACAGCAGCCGCGTCTATCGCACCAATGGTGTGATGGATCTAGCGATCATTCAGTGATTGTTCAAGCAATTTATCCATTAACCACAGTTGCTGTTCTTTCTTTTTTGCGTTATGTTTTCTTGTGACCAAGTGAAATCTTTGTTGCAAGATAAATCACCTGCGTAATCTTTCCTTCACTGCAACATTCGTAGTTAACGCAAGTATGATGACGACCTGTTGAACTTTCTTTCCATGCTTGACCATACTTTTTCCTTGATCTGCGTATCGGAGACCTGGCTAACACCAGCTGGTGGCAATATGAATGGCCTGTCTCGCTACAAATCAGAAATGAACAATTGTACTTACCACCATAGCGGCGGGTCGGCTGTTTTCATCGGATCATCATTGCCCTACGATCGAGGTAACGATCTTGCTTTTCGGGACTTGTTATGGCTAGAGTTAGACCACAATTCTCTGCCATTCAATAATAGCTGTACAATAGTAGGTGCTATATATCACTCACCGTCAACTTCATATGCGGAATTCTGTTCTCAGCTTGAAGATATATTACACGCGTTAACGGATGATAATAAAAATATCATAATTTGCGGAGACATAAACATTAATATTGTCGATTTAAACTGTCAGTCTTGCTCTTACTATGTAACTTGTCTACTTAACTATGACTTTTATTTCCTAATTCACACTCCAAGTATAGCGTGATCTTTCAGGCTCTTCCACGCTGATTGATCACATCTTTTCTTAACTAGATTCTGAATCTTATTGCTCTTCTGGTGTAATCGATTATCCAATCATTGATCATTACCTCTTGTTTTTTGCCTATAGGTTCAGAAACAATTATAAATTCTAAAATATATGTGAAATCTTCATTACACAAAACGCAGTTCATACATCAGGTTCATGACACAAACTAGGATGACGTATATATGGAAGGTTGTCCTGAGAAGGCATTTTCTATGTTCAATTCCAGAATAACTAAATGCATTGATCAGAGTACTACTCATTCATAAGTCACACATTGGTATTCCACTCCAAGAAATTCTTGGATCACAGGTGCCATGTTGCATTTCATAACAAGAAAAAATAATCTTCCCAAAAAGTGAAATGCCAGCTCTTTAACATAAATTTGAAAAACCTCTTCCGTACATATTCAAAAATTATTTCTGCCGTTCTCAGGCGCGCAAAAGGAGACTACTACGAAAACAAAATACTTGAAAGCGGAAACAATACCAGGTGTAACTGGAAACTAATTAGACAGTTTCTTAATATGAAAGAGTCTGATCTGGGCATCAGAAAAACTGTCCTCAATGACATGAATACACCAAAGATACTGATATTGCTAACTTATTTAGTGAACACCTTGTTGCTTCTGATAATAGTCCTCCAGCTAAAGCAGTGCCTAGTATTTCACGTAGCTCTTGCTCATTTTATCTTGCTCAATAAATAAATAAACTGTTTTCCAATAATTATTCAGTGCAATATCATGCCACCTTCTTGAGTGTGACGTCATTAGGGACGTCATTACTTCCGCTTTCTACTTCCGGGTTTCAAGAAATTTTGCCAAAGTCGTGCTCACGTGGCAGGTCTCTGAAGTCTACGATTCTATACTTTGGTGGGCGGTAATCAGTGATTTCTAATTTTAATTATTCCAGACACTTAAGTAGCTCAACTTGTAACTTAACTTATGCTC
Source organism: Dermacentor silvarum (assembly GCF_013339745.2). Classification (NCBI taxonomy): domain Eukaryota; kingdom Metazoa; phylum Arthropoda; class Arachnida; order Ixodida; family Ixodidae; genus Dermacentor; species Dermacentor silvarum. The sequence continues at coordinate 127,435,650 of NC_051154.1, read as the reverse complement.
TGATATTATATCTATAATGAAACCCATGAATTTTGTACTGTACTATTTTTTTGTCTTTTCTCTGATTTATTTTGAATTTCGTCCCTGGTAGTCAGCCATTTCTAATTAATTGTATTTATTTCAGACACTTAAGTAACTCAACTTGTAACTAAACTTATGCACTGATATCATATCTATAATGAAACCGATGAATTTTGTACTGTGCTATTGTTTTTCTATTCTGATTTGATTAGAATTTCGTCCCCGTTCGTCTGAGGAGGTGAACCAGAAGTGCTGTGCAATAAACAAGAGTGTCACTTAATGCCCGTGCCACTAAAATCTTTTCTATACTCGCCTCATGAACAACCTAAATAAGTTTAGGCTTATCAGTCCCCTCCAGTTTGTGTTCAGACATGGCTATTCAACAGAGTTAGCGCTAGTTCACTTAACTAACAAAATTAAGCAAGATATTGATCGGGAACTAATTGTAGGGGCTATATTTATTAATCTTACAACGGCGTTTGGCACACTAAATCATTGCATCTTATTAAATAAGCTAGAGCAATTCGGCATTACTGGTCTACCTCTCGAACTCCGCTGCTACTTGTCTAATCATTCCATAGTTATCTGTGTAAATGATCATGACTCTACCAATAAATTAATTACCAGTGGTGTTCCTCAGGGTTCCATATTAGGTCAGTTGCTTCTCTTATTATTCATAAAGGACTTACCTATTGAACTGACCGATTTACACTGCCTATTATATGCCGAGGACATGACATTATACTCATCTCAGCACACACTAACAGCTCTGCAAGCTACACTCAAACCTGACCTCTCCAACGTCCACACGTGGTTTACCTTAAACCAACTGCTTATAAATCCAATTAAAATAATGTTTGTCCAGTTCCATAGCCCACCAGAAGTAATAGTAAGTCCCACAACAATTTGTTTGAACAATTATGGACTACCAATATCTGAAAAAGTGAGATTCCTTGGTGGGTTACCCTTGACAAACACCCAAAATACCACTGCCATGGCACCTCATTACTGCACAAAGTGTAATTTGGTATTCATGTTCTCATCAAAGCACATGCATACCTTGCGCCACGTATTCTTACTTCGTTATATCATGCATATATAGGATACCATTTAACATACTGTTTGTCTACATGTCTTTCAAAACCAAGCAAATAAACTCATGACATTTAGACTGCTGCGCTTCCATTCCCTGCCTATTTACCAACTTCTTCGTATTCTACCCCTTCGGCACTTATTTCAATATACAGGGTGTTCATTTTTAAGTTTTACGGAATTTTGAGAAATCGCCTCTGGCAGGTAGCATAATTCTTATCATCGAGCTGGGCTTTTGGATGAGGTGGACATTAGTAGCACGAGAAATCAAAACTCATATTCAACTAATTCATAAAAATTCACTAATAAATTTCTTAGTTAATTACTTTACGACACATATTTAAATTTACGCATTGTAGCCGGTGAGCTTGTCAGGCGTATCCACTTGGAATGAATTTCCAGAATGACACCAGTTTGGAGATATGCGCCATCAAACTCGCCGTAAAAATGCACTGTTGTTCCACTTACGTTTTACCAAAATGCTGTTTTATACATTGAAGCACAAAAGTAGCTGGAACGCTCATGTATTTCGTCCCACACTTGGGGAAATATCTCGAAACTGTATGGTGTCATCCTGGAAATTCGTTTCAAGTGGATGCGTATTGCAAACTCACCGGCTACAATTCGTAAAATGCAATATGTGTTGTAAAGTAATTAACTAAGAAGTTCAGTAGTCAATTTTTGTTAATTCGTTGCGTATGTGTTTCGATTGCTCGTTCTATTAATGTCCACCTCTTCGAATAAGCAAGCTCAACGATAAGAGTTCTGCTACCTGCCAGAGAGGATTTTTGAAAATTCCGTAAAGCTTAATTTTGAACACTCGGTATGGTATCACTTCTCATGTTACGCTTCATTCATCTTGACATAACTACGGATGTCCTTTCTTTGTGTCGCATCGTTAATTTATACAACACTAGGTTTTCCGAACACAATAACCTCCTTTTACCCAAAATCACATAAAATTATGGAAAGTTTACCCAAAGATTCGGTAATATATCTCTTTGAAATGCAAATCCTGCAGATATTAAGAATATCTCTTCTTTTTACTCCTTTAAACAAACATTAAAATGATTTTTAGAAGAGCTGCTTTCTGTGTGATATTTCTCTTTTTCGCGGAGTTCTTTTTTTTTTTTTTCTTGCCGATTTCCTTTCCCTTTTTTTTGTTTTCTGTGGACTCGTGTTTTCTAGTATTTTTGTAGCAATTTCTACTATGTATAAATTTCTTCACTATTATTGGTTATATTGATTTTAAGCAAATACGTTCGTCTTGTATTGTCATAAATTCACAAATTACACGATCTTGATAATCTGTCGTTATGCCTTTGTTAGCTTATTATAACGAAATAGCCTTTTTTATGGGTACAGTTCTTTATTTTATTGTTTTATCTTGTTATTTTGTATTTATATAACATTTTGCTGTGTGTAGTCGCTTGTTGGATGAATCCTGCTGCTGTTTAAATCATTATCTTGTATGCATTGTGAAACAGGAGGTCCCCCGGACAGTTCTACTTTGGGACCTCCTGATATACTGCTGAAGATGTATGCTTGTTTTGTCTTGCGCTACAAGTAAACTTCAAGCTTCTAACTTCAAACGGTATGACCCAGTTCTTGACGCGGCAGTGCAATGGTAGACAAACGTAGCAGCATAACACCACCCCCATTCTCCCCGGTCGCGGCAAGTCTCACCAAACAAACATATTGTGGCTCCGAAAGCGAGTCTGGAGGTTAGTATTGTTATAAGTACCATTTTATTTATTTCCGCAATCCAGGGCAGTAGGCTGAGAGAGCTCTAATAGCAGATTGTGCAATTGATTGGCTCCTCGGGCACTCCTTGCGCGACGAAGCGTTTGACAGGCAGCCTGGATAAACGTTAGACAGGCAAAACAGTCCCCTCGAGACCACAACGGCAAAAGAAAAAGAAGGGACGAGTCGGAAAGAGGGGGGGGGGGGGTGGAAGTGACAAACAGAGTAAGATAGTATACAGCGCAAACCGTGCGCTAAGTAAATTGCGGAACCGGGAGAGGTATTCGAAGAATGCGCGGAAATAAAGAAGACGCCAACCGTTACTTCCTCGTCCCGGTTCGCGACAAGCGCAAGAGCTAAACCTCCGGCGACCCCGCGCCTCTGTTCTGCTGACATTCTGCGGCGTCGATTCGCGCCTTTTCTTTCCTCTCTCCGGCCGATTTGCTTTGTGCGCTCGCCGTGCGGTTTCTCTGCCACCGAGAAAAAAAAGATCGAACTGTCACGGCGCTGTGGCTCAGAGGGCCAGAAAGCACCGAAAAAGGTTCTGCCACGGTGAACACGGCAGAAGCAAAAGAGCGCCAGAGTAAATGATGTTTTCCGTATAGCCGTGGAACGCTATGCGGTCAGAGGAAGGCGAAGGAAGCGCGCTGACGTGCGGACCGGACATCTTATCTGTTTCTCTGTTTGATGACTGTCTTCAAGCGCATAAATAAGGCAGTCCCGATACCCCCCTTTTGTATACCGACTGCTTCTTCCAGTAAAGTGAAACCTAGACAGCCTGGAAGAAAAGTGGTTGGTCAGTGTAAGAGCTCAGCTCACTGAAGACAGCTGCGGGAGGAGAAGTCATTGCCGCCTGCGAGCAGCAGTTAACAACTTGGAAGTTAAAGAGGCTCTTGCTACCAGTGCTGTCGTCACTAGAGCATTTTTCTTCTATTTTACCTCTCGCTCTCTGGTGAACGACAGTGCACCACGCGGTCCAGTAAGGACAGATATTCGCAGTAAGAGAGAGGGGTGATTTGCGAAAGTTATTGCGCACAATTGTATAGTAGGTATAACCTGCATCACAGTATAGCTTGAAATTCAAAGCTGTTTTGGAAATCATTATCATCGCCCTCTACCGCAGCCCCACGCCTGCCCCATTCTGAAAAAAAAAGACAGCACAGAAAAAGTAATATAGAGATATAAGTAACCCGTTCTGCGACCACTGGAAGGCGGTAAGCAAACGCTCAGGAGCCCCGGAAGTCAGCAAAAGCACAATACTTGTCTATTCTTTATTAAACCGAGTGGGCGACCAAACTTTCTGTTTCCAATGGCGGCGGTGGCTTGGGCAGCAGCCTTTGACGGAAATGAAGAAAATCAAAGCGATAAAGAATGATGGAAAGGAATGTCAAGGAGAGCGAGAAAGTCGAGGAAGAAAGAATGAGCGAGAAAAGGAGGAGGAAGAACAAAAGGCGCAAAATGCAAGCAAGAACAACGGAGAGGAAGTAACAAACGATGTAAGCCAGCCACAATCAAAGGAGTGCACAGGGGTGAGCACGCAGGGCTGAAGAAAAAAAGAAAAGACAATAAGAAAGAAGAAAGGGAGGCAAAGGCGAACGAAGAAGCTGTGCGCAAGCGGCGGCTGCTTCAAGGCGTAAAAAAAAAAAAAAAAAAAAAAAAAAAGCGAGAGTGATACGAAAGCGAAAACGAGCACCAAGGCGTTGCTCTGTTCTCTTATTGACCTTTATCTCGTACATGCTCGCTATTCTAATACATTGGTAGATGCACAGGAGGACGTAGGTAGCAAAGAAGAGCAAGAAAACGTAAGCACATACATAAGGAAGAAAGGGAGTCGCATAAGGAGGGCAAAAATGAAAGATGGAAGAAGAAAGAGGAATAGAAGAGGTGAGAGAAGAACGAAAAGCAATGAACGAAATTCGGAAAAGAAAACAGGAATATGATGAGTGCAGAAAAAAAATAAGGAAACACGAAAGAGAATGAATGAGGTGAGGAAGCAAGAAATACAGAAACGAGGAAAAATGAGATAGGGAAGGACACGGTAAGAATGGAGGGAAGATGGCAAGAAAGAATGAGAGCACAGGCGGACCAGAAGATTAAAAAAATATTGTGTCTAGCGTGGAGGCCAAGGCGGGAGGGGGGAGGGGCAGATAGAGGAGAACAATAAGCAAGAAGAACCAAGTAAAAGAATGCGCAGTCTGACATGATACAAGCGGAACAAAAAAAAAAAAAAAGGAAACGGAAGCAGTGCCTTGTCACACAGTAATTCGAAAGGTCAGAATTTTTCAGAGAAAAATAAAAAGAAAAAAAGGAGCAGTGCCACGGCGTCTACAAAGGAAAATGAGCATAGGACATTCAAAATAATTGACATTTCACTCAGGTGTGCGCACTGATGACGAGTCCTTCCCCTAATTACAGCCGGCACCCAGTCTGCTTGATTGGTGCCTAAGGGCACTGCGGTGGTGACCCCACGGGCAGTGCCTTGAATGAATGGCAAGAAAGAAGAATTGGGGATAGAACTACACAGCAGAAATTAATTTAGGCATGGTTTGCGTCCCTAACTAATAGACATGGGCTATCGTGACGGCCATGTGGCGGAGAGCTGACGTTCAGTGACAACCGCCGTGGTCCAGACAAAAATGGCGCAGTGCTTTAAAGCCAAAAGAGCCATACGCGCATGAATGCTACAGTTTCCATAAACTTTACATTGACTTGAACTAAAACTGAATAAAAGTGCGATGTAAGATAGGAGGGCGAGTCAATTTCCGCCTTGTAGGTGGCGGACAGAAGCGAGCAGTTCATTGGAGTTCATTCTTGCTATTTAATGCCATCTTCACGCTCTCGCTGGCGTACTATGGAGCGCTTGCAAGATATAGTGCAGCGCTTGCACTATATTACAAGGATTCACTCATTTATTTAAGAGTAAACTGGCTCATGAGTACAGGGGCGTCCTCTCGTTTGAACTCGGAAAGTTAACATCCAAAAATCATAACCAGCTTGTAAACATTCAAACGAACTTTCACTTTGCACACGAGTGACATAAACTTAGTGGTGACGAAGAGCAAAAGCATATGGGGATGTGTGAGCCGCTTACGACGCTGCAGCCGCACGTATTAGATTATCTTTGCCACTATTGTCATTTCACGACCGACTAACGCCCGTCTTGCTTATTAAATTTCGTGTAAGAGGAAAAGGGGCGTGACAGGGTGGCGTCCATCCCACAATTCATGGTAACGCTGGCGTATATCTGCTCACAAACGCCGGCATAAATCCGAACTTCCTGCTTCGAGATCTCTCCGAGATGGCGCTTCGCTAAGGAGGCAGCCTGCCGACTTCGCCTCCGGGCTGGCAGGGAGGGCGCGACATCGCTTCTATCGGTTAGCTTCGTGTGTCAGTGACATAAACACTGCAAAATAGAGTGAGCGGCGCCCATTTGCAATGCATGAGACACAAGCGACAGGCCCGCCGAAGCATATAAAGAAGATAAGCGGAATCAAACAAACAGTGGCGCCGAAAGAAGGACGAAGGCCGAGATAGACGAGTGCCCAAGGCTTGATGCGATCCCGAAGAGCGGCCGGCGTGTGCCTCTGCTGCTCTCGATATATACGGGCGCAATGTATGCCGATGGGCCGGCACGGCGTCATAAATTTCCCGCACTTGCTACACCGGGCAAATCCGCAACTGATTTGCGAAAGACAAACCGTCCACGCTGTTGACAAAATGGTCGCCAGCGCCCTCGTCGCTGAGAAATGTCGGCAGGGATGGCCCCAGCTGGCGTGCCACCGACGCCAGCACGGCCGTCTCCGTGGCCCATTTGTCAACGCGCCTCCTCGGCGCGCGACAAGGAGGCGTGCTTCTTTTGCTCGGCGCCAGCCAGGTGCGGACATGGCAGGCATTCCTCTGAGCGCTCCTGGAAGCGGTGACAGTTTACGCGTGCTTCCAAAGACGCCCGTAGGGATGTATGCCAAATTTAGTGGGGCATTTAGACCACTGATCATGTCTGAAACGGCTCTTATTTCTAGCTATAAGTTCTATACACTGGCACATACGCAGTGAAAGAAGCGGATCGACTGGGAGAGACTACGTATGTTAGTATATAAGCGGAGAGTCTAGCTACAGTAAGTCTAGCTACAGGTTTAGCACACTCCTGGTGAACGTGATTACAGAAGTACAACAAAGAAAAAAAAACATTGATTATGAAGTTTTACGTTCTAAAGCCAATTTATGTCTACGAAAGACAGTGATTACATGGGAGGGTGTGGCCCTCCACGATTCTTGAAAGTGGGGGAAAGCCATGTACACCAGCGTTTCTGAACTCTGTCCCTATACATACCTAAATGGGGCCACCGCAACCAGGAATCGAATCTGCGTCCTTGTACTCAGTGGCAGAACGCCACAGTCACTGAGCCACCGGTCACCACCAAACATTTAAATACGAACATGAAAGAGAATGTGGCAAAGACAGAAAGCTAGTTGACAAATATTGTGCGCGCCCGTTTCCATGATGCGTGTAACGTGGCTCACTACAGCTACTTTGAGCACTGACGACCGCTATATTTGTGGAGCATCCATAAGCATAGTCGCTACTGCATTGTGAGAGTGGTCAAACGTCATCATAAAATGGGCATGATCATTTCATTAGCTGCGGTGAACGTTTCGGCTAGCTGTGGTTAGATTATGCTATCGGTCAAGCCAAAAAGCCGGAAGTAGTGATGTGCTTTGTTCAGTTTAAACTATGCCTCACCGGAACAATGTTTTGCATAATACGGGGGAAACTAACAAGTTCGTCGGTAAACGGAAACGTGAAAGCACGCAAGTACTTTTTGTTTCAGATAAGACATATACAATTTTATTTGCTTGCAATGTACTCTATCTTCTGTCCTTATATTTGCTTAAACGGAAAGAAAACCAAGTGCATTTAAGTTCCCTGCTCAAACTGCTCTCAGCTGATCTGTAATATGGCGCTATATATAGATTATGAGGAAACAATAGTGTTATTATTATCGGATAAGGGTTCACATAAGTAAGTAACCTTAAAATAACATTGACACAGCAGTTCCGTGCTTAATAGCGCAGTGTGTAGAAGAGTTTCGCACGAGTCTATTTGCCGTAGGGAACCCGGCACACCTCGAAGGCTAACTCCGCTGCGCCAGAATGCCTTTCTTTCAGAAGAGAGGCCACTCGGCGTTACATATTTTCTTCTTAGTACGGCAGGTTATTTTCTTTCATACTTATCGAATAACCCTGTAATTTACTTAAAATGAAGAAGAAGAAGACAAGAAAAAAACGAATTACGCGCCGGAAGTCTTATCTTCAGCCATAACGCCCAGCAAGGGAGCAATTCATTCTTTCCGCGCACAGCGGGCGATAAGCGGAGGAACGACGAAACAGGCTGCCGGGGCAGATTCGACATTGATCCTAGCAACACGCTAGCGTGTGCAGAAAACTGCAGGCACTGAGCGAAGCTCGAACACGTCTCTGCCGTGAGCTGCAGGGCATCCACTTGAGACAGAGAACCGCGCTGGCAGCGCTGAAGAAGAAGCCTGCGCCTTCTGGGTCCCTGTTTCTTCGTTCAGACGACCAATGGAAGCACGTTTAAGGAAGCGTATCCGTTTGTCCAAGTCTGACCGTTGAGCCGCGAGTAAATGAACGAACTTTTCGTCTACGATTACATTGAGGAGTTCTGCCAGTTTCAGAAAGTAAGCAAGCTTCAGTTGCTTCATTCTTCGAGGCACGTTTCTTTTTCGACAAGAACGAACTGTCTATGAGTAGAGTTGGCTTCATTGTCATTGTATTCTTTGTCATCATGGTATATACCACGCCAGCCAGCCTTGAATGTGTAGTATTATAGTTTCAGCCCCTGTTCAAATCAGCAGCTTGAGTTTTACATGTATCAAGCAATGGACAACCATTGACGCCTTTCTTTTTTCCACTAGTGTCCGCAACGCAGCACGCCCAGTAACAATAGAGTCTTTGGTCACCCTTAGTGTGATGCAAAAACCCACCAATTTTTCAACCCCTCCAACCATTCTTCGCTCAACGTTACCTGGTAATCCATTAGAATATGAATTGCGTAAGAAGTTCGTTAATTGGGAGCATTTGAGCTTCGATGCCTCGAATGACCACAAAACCACTCCAGCATCACCACGTAATGAAAGCTACATCTGAAGCATTAAAACGTCAACAAAAGAGCAAACGAGAAAAGTTGTGTCAGAATCCATCTCACGATGATTTCGACCGTAATGCGATTAGGATTCAAGCAATTCTAAGCAATCTCCAAACTGGTGTCATTCTAGAAATTCATTCCAAGTGGATACGCCTCACAAGCTCACCGTCTACAATTCGTAAATTGCAATATTAACAAAGTAATTAACTAATCAATTAGTAATTTTCGTTAATTAGCTGAATATGTGTTTCGATTTCTCGTGCTACTAATGTCCGCCTCATCGAATAACCCAGCTCAACGATAAGAACTATGCTACCTCCCAGAGGTGATTTCTAAAGATTCCGTAAGGCTTAATTTTGAACACCCGGTATACAGGTGTCCCAACTGTCATGCAATAAACTTTTAAAATATGCAAATGCCAAGTAGCTGGGCAGAACCAAGGTAATGTTGTTTACCGTCGCTTGAACATACTAAGATTATATTTCGCATACCGCCTAATTACGTAATTAGTGTTAATTAATTATTTAACTTCTCAAACATTATAATTAGATAAGTGTAAAAGAGAAAATTGTATAGCAACGTGAAAACATGCCGAAAACTTGCCAAAAAGTACTAGAGCCGACGAGAAGTATGCTAAATTCATCGCTCTTCAGAGCATCTTCTAGATCTGGTTGCATCCTTTTTCTTGGCTGGGATCAGCCGTAAAATCAATCAATCAATCAATCAACCAACCAATAAATAAATAAATAAATCAGCTTTTTTCACGTAAAAGCATTCACAATACAATCACTGCCTTTTTTATTCGGTGGGATTGCCGCAAGGCATATTTACGAAAAGAAAAGTCACAGGCCAGCATGGTACACGCAGCGCAGTCACAGCGTAAGCTGGTGGAGCGAGCTGCTTAAGAGTAGCAGCTTCGGCACCACGCACAACAGTGTCTTCGCGGCAGTCTCTTCGCCTCGTTTTGACGAGAGCGATCTTAACTGTCCGCCCGGCGTCGAGGGTGAGCTGCGGTTTGTAATGCTCTCTGCACAGCAGTCTGCTGAGCCCCATGATGCTTGGTTGTAGCCGCGCACGTAGCTCTACGATTCGCTTCTTCAGCAGCGGTTCGTACCTTGCGAGGAGACGCCATAACGTGTACCGAAGAGGTACCGAGAATACGTGGCGCACATCTCACATCGGGATCGCGTTTATAGTGCACCTCGTCTGAATCTCATCTCGTCGTCTGCGCCTGTGCATGCTGCTTTTGCAGGCGCCTTAACTAGATTGCGCCACCATACTGGCGGAGGCTCGGGTTGTCTGCGCCTGCGCTCTTGCCTAGGGCGCGTTTATAGGGACTTTTTTCTGACGCTGATAGCAAGTGCTTGCGTTGCTTAGTGGTAAAGTATCCGACTCCCACGCAGTGGGCCTGGGTTCGATCCCGGCGGGACCGGTTACTTTTTTTTTTGCATTTCGGGCGATAGCGGTTCCGCGGTGGCGGTGGCGGCGGCGGCGGAAAACAACGCGAACCGAAACGGCTATTAGAATGAGCCCATAACAGCTTGCGCTGTAAAATTAGCAAAATGCGCCAATACATGCAGCCCTGTTGAATGCAGGTACTGCAGCAATAAATATGCGCCCTTTTGCATATTGTAGCCCTTGAGCAGACATTTTTATAGAAATGGCAAAAATACTTTTGAATTTTCTTCTCAATACTATCATATCATGCATGTGCTACGCGTAAATAAAAACAAAAGACGCTGTCATACAGAATTGAATGAGAGAAGCAAAAAATAGAGTGCCCCCCCCCCCCCCCAATAAAAAACAAGACATGTGCCCACACTTGCCATTGCCAGCGTACAAACTCAATAGCACACTCTTCCTATTGCTGTGGATTTCATTTGCTTATTAATAATTTTTGAGAGGCAAGCTTTAACGTTCACATAAAAGAGGCAGTGCCGTTTAGGTGTTATCGCATCCTCCACTACGGCGTGCCTCATAATCAGAATTGGTTTTGGCACGTAAAACCCCAGAAAGAAGTAGGTGTTATCGCATGGCTTGACGAAGGCCACATGAGCCAGCCACATGTAAAAAAGCGAAGAGGCGCAGCAATATCAGGTGGCTGCGTTGTCAACCCAATTTTCACAAGCCAATCAATCAGCCAGCGCCCAAACCAAATGACATCGAAGAAATTCTCACAATTGTCACTGGCTGTAACATTGGCACAGGTGAAGTGCAATAGTTACTGATGCTTTGCCTCAAAGCTTGCTGGGGTCGAGAACTCCCATTGCTTGTCTCCGACAGTGTAAGTTCCCAATGCACATGCTAACAGAACGACTGACATTTAAGAATGCTCAAATTCATTTTCGTTATGGTGCGCATTTACAAGGAAAGTACAAATAGGCACAGTGGCCACAGCGCTGCACGCCTTGAACAGAATGTGGTATATGTAGTACGAGCACTACGGCTAAATTCTGGACTTTCGTTAACTAGTCAATTATGAATTTGGATTTATTGTGGAAGTAATTTCCGCCTCTTCGAGCAGTCCAGCTCAGGGATTCAAACTGGGCTATTCGCCACAGGCAAGTAATCAAAATTGCGTATATACGGGTCAAGAAAAAAAAAGCACGGTATAAAGGACACCTATACCTAAGATATGAAGACAACCGCGAATTATCTCCCGATGATGGCTAAGTTGTGGGATACCGAGAGGAATCGGACTGCAGAGAGGAACTTTAGTTTCCCATTATTTCGTTCACCATGATGTAGTTAATGAACGCAAACTAAAAAAAAACTGAAACAGAAACTATTTGCCCCAGTTAAATATGCACATAACATGAATGACATGTCATGTCATCATTGCCATAATATGCTTGTTATAGCATGTATATCATGACATAAATGGTATGAATGGCATGTTGCCATCATGGTCGTTTCTTTAACTCGATATCTGGATACAAATCACATGCGTGCATCACCTGACATGATTGATATGACTGAAATGTCATCACATGAATGACACGCTTGCCATGATATGAATGCCGTGAATCGCGTTACATCTCACGTACGCGACAACATGACAGTAATGACAAGACATGCATCAGCATGTCATGCCATGACATTCTTGACATGTCATGCACGCATTTCATTGTCACACACATGCTAATACATATACAGGTAAAGAAACGACCACGGTGCCATCAACTCATGTCACTTTCATTCGTGAGAATCACGTCATCCCATGCGTGTCATGTCATTTCATTCATGTCATGAATATCCTGGTAATAACTTGGAAAAATAGACCTGACATGAACGACAATGATGTCATGACATGAATGACATGACATGCATGTCACAACATAAATGTCATAAATGAGATGACATGAGATTATAAATTGTATGATATGACATTCACTTCTTTAACTGTATATATTCGAGGTATGCGTGCTGTGAAATGCATGCCATAATATGATTGGCATGAATTCTATGAACGCGTATCATGGCTTGTCTGTATGTCAAGCCATGACATGATTCTCATGAATGTCATGACATGCAAGAGAAGATTGCCATAAGTTCATGTCGTGCGTGCATGCATGCACGGCATGACATTATTACCATGACATGAACTTGTGCCAAGCCAGTGGACTAAGTTGTCTACTAACTTGGGCTGTCGTCGTGTTGCCATTACGTCATTGCATCGTTATTACAGTTTCGTAATCCGACTCTCGCCTCCTACTCTCGCGTGCTATAGCGGCGTTCGAGGCAGGCGACACGCGTAGGAAGATCCCGGCATCTCGGCAGTAGAATACCAGGTAGTGGTCGCATCCGCTCAAACAGCGATTGAAAGGCAAGTTCCCCACGAGCGTTGATTTCATAACGCGAGATTAAAGACTTTACTCCGACAGCCACACATCGCCTCCTGGTTCCTCCCGAAGCTCGTACGGGATTATCACGGCCCTTCTCGTCTTACCAGACCGCTTAATGGAGGCCTGTTGCACCGTATTTCCACTATGGCAGCGTCGTCACGGCTCGGCCAAGGCGAGCAGTGCACATCACTATATATAGAAGGACACGGTTGCCAGGTTGTACTACAGTTTCGCCGTCAAATCACTCGATTGTGTACTCCAAGTGATACCACGCGCTGCCGTTCGTGAGCATTTAGTTTCTGCGTTTCTTACCCATCTCGCACCTTCATTCTGCTCGTTCACATGAATTCTATCGTTCGCACACACCATGCCATCGTCGGTACCGTCGTCGTTGTCTTGCTGCTGTCGTCGAACGCACGCACTCTAGAGTTAATTCTAGTTCACTGTACTCGCGTCACACGCACAAACACTGGATTTGCGCAAATACATTGGTCAACCTGGTAAAGCTTTGCTGAACCCCAAACAATGCTGCATAGCCTGCAAAATTCCCCGCATGACGTCGATTCCGACAGTGCGTGTGATCGTTGTTATTTAGATTTCCAATTTGCTTTCCGACCAGATCGCTGAGACATCCTGAGGAATCGTGAACTGACCAAGCCGCAATCATACTCTTCCGTGACCATTAGTGAAGCAAGTGACACCGGTTCACAAGGGCCGGGATTTTGTAGCGAGGCATTATGACTTATTCTACTCTAGTCTTATCATCCACCGCTCACGGCCGGCTGATCCCGTTGATAACGCGAGCGGACCGTCGCTACGACCACTGACAAAGCGCGACAAGCGCGAAAAGGCATTATTACCGGAGAGGCATCGCTACAAAATACCGGCCAAGTACTCCCGACTTACTGCTTTCGACTGGAACGATGCAAGGCGTACACACTGCAAGGCGTCCTTTAAGTTTACATTTAATTTTGTTTCATTCATACGGTGGTTGTGTTAGAAACTGTAATGTAGCTCAGGCATAGCTTGTTCAACGGTCCGTGGGAAACTCCCAACGCCACAATGGGAACAAAGCCATTGACCGTTCTTATGCAGGATTTTCATTATTCATCAAGCAGAAAAAAAGAAAGAAGGGATGCCTGAAGTGGGATTGAGTGAGTAATTAGTGGCTCAAAGAATGCTTGCGCCCATTTGTGGCAGTGTAACCACACTCCGCGAAGCAAACACAAGTATACGCGGAAATGGCACGGCCCGCTACGTTGGGAATTAAACAGCGTGGCCGTTCCATTCATCGCGGCCATTTAAGCCAAAGGAGCGCGCGCGCGCGCGTTCCCTAATAGCCCTAACTGCCGGAAGGGACAATAAAGGTCGCGCTAGAACGACCTTTGGTTCGACCGCGGCTGGTGAGCTCGCTACTATAGCGGCGTTCGCCGGGCTCCACGGTCGCGCGTGCGGTGGACGAGACTGCGCGCTTCCTGCATTTCGTGCGTAATGAGTGGTGCAGGCGCACTCTAGGGGCCTCTTGACGGCACCACCGTCGTGGTCAACCACTTTGTTACCGCACGTTTCCGCAGGCGCACGCACAGACAGGTCGGTGATTTCCAGTGCGTTGCGCGCCCGGCGGATTTCGAGGCAATGGCGGGTGCAGAAAAGCGAGTCGGCGCTATTCCGACGGAGCATCATCGCGGAGCGGTTCATCCGGCATCTACCATGAAAAAAGAAACTCGGGCGCTCGGCCCGCCGCTAACAGCCGGTCGACGCGAAGTGCGGCGCCATGAAAACGGTCGTTAAATGGGAGGCGCCGTGCCTGGAAAGATTTATAGCGCACGAGGCGCGAAAATATACGCGCCATGGTGGCGATGGTCGGTTCCCGTCCGCTGGTCGGGAGAGAGACGCGCCCTTGTTTTCCTCCCTCGTCGACAGCGAACGCGGAACCCCCGTAGGAGCGAGAGAGCGCTTCTGTGCCGCGGACGAGCTGCAACCCCTTCGGTGCTGGCCGAGAATGAACTGCGCGACATGGGCGGTTGGCCAGCCGCTTGAGTTCCCTCCCTGCGCGGTTACGAAGGGATGTCCTGCAAGACAGATGGGAGAAAGAACAACGGCTACGTGCACCCACTCACATGCACACACAAATGCATCTGCGGACTACTTATGTATACGTATAGAGCACGGTGCGCACGTACATCCCACAAGTTTTGCCGCTTTGTTGCCCACTAGATCTATTATTTATTGCTGCCGAGCGAAACATGCTCATGCTTTTTTTTAAATCTTGCTCCGTATTATCTGCGAAAAAACGATTACGTCAGAACCATGGCTGGGATAATGTAAGGACTGTCCGAATTCCATTTTTTCTTTCTTTTTCGTGCTTCTTTGGTGGTGTGAGCGGCCCTCCGCCCATATGTCTCTACAGGGTCGAGAGAGGTGGATGATAAGGAAGGACTAGATTCGAGCGAAAGCAATCGCTACATCATACCGTCCAGCCTGCGGATTTCGCGCATGTATCTAAAACATCTGGTGCCAGCAGGTGGCGCTACCTGCTGCATTCCCTCGTATCTGTATCTGAAAAGCGGGGACACAGAATGGAGGAAGAGGTCAAGAAAAGTTGGCAACCAAGCACAGGATAACTCAAACTGTAAATAGAGAATCGGGAGTCATCAGAAAGAAAGTGAAAGAAATAGAGAAAGTGAATTCGACGCAAAGAATTGAAACAAAGAGGACAATGGATATTTACAAGAATGAGAAGAAAGAAATTAGAAGGAAAAATCTTTACGATAACACAAAGGGCAGTACCTTGCTATTTGAGGCTCGAGCCGGTTGCCTCGAGCACTGCACGGGCCGATTTGTTCAGCCCGGGCCCGGCCCGGGCCCGTTTTTACGTTGGGTTACCCACCCGAGCCTGACCACAAGTTTTATGGCGAGACCCGGGCCCGGCGCGGGCCCGGAAATAATCTACGTTACCCGCCCGGCCCGGCCCGCCACCTCATTACCTCAGGCCCGAGCCCGGCTCGAAGCCGGCCCGAACCCGGCCCGAGACCGAAAAAGACATGTTTTTCAGAGTCGAGACGCACGAGGATAACTCGCTGCACGTTACATGCACACCACCAGAATGTCCGAGCCCGGCCCGGGCCCGCGTCAAAAAACCCGAGCCCGGCCCGAGCCCGAGAAAAAACTGCCCTACCCGACCCGGCCCGGGCTTTCGGGTAAGCCCGAGCCCGTGCAGTGCTCTACGGTTGCCTAAGAGCAAAAATTACCGGAGCAAATATTCGAAACTAGTTTAGGCATGTGTATGCTGCAGCAAAGATCCGGAGACCACTCAACACATCTCAATGAATTGTGAAGGGATTAACCCAGTGAGAACAGTAGGTAACGTACACCTTCCAGAAGCGCTTGGGTTTAAAGTGGACGGAAGCATCAACCGGTCAGCAGTCGAGATAAGCAAGAGACGTTTAGATTATTGGTGGAAAAAAAAAGCAGGGAAGAGATTGATATGACCTGATTTGATATCTTAGTCATAGGTAGAGGTACAAGGTAGATATTGAGGAAAAAAATATTAATGAAATCTATACAAAAATGCTAGGTAAAACTTGTATAACGTACCTGATTAAATCACGCAGGCTAGGTGACTATTTGTCACAGCCCCGTTTCAAAGGGGAGGTCATTAAATCATCATCATCACCTCGTGCCTACCATGGTGTTCGCGGACCAGAGTTTTCAGCACTATAGATGAAGCGAACCCGTGCATTTTATTTACTGTCTCGGTTCTACCCGTGCGCGTAGAATTGAAGACACAGAAGGCGTAAATTTTAATGCGTTCAGCTTTCTTTCGGATTTTTTGTGGCTGTCTACCCGTTTTAGTGGGCCAATCCCGGACATAGGGCAGAATAACGCGGTAGCAAAAACCGCACGGTGATGCGCTATCACGGTGTGGTACCGCATGGTGGAACGGTGGTATGGGGATCCCATTTTTATCTCGTGAAAGCTAACGTTTTGGGACGCTTTCGTTGAGACGCTGCGCCTCTGGTCGAAGACGCCAATGCAGTCGTTTGAGACGCTTTGCCTTTGGTCGAAGACTAAGACGCTGTCAATTGAGACACTGCGCCTCTGGTCGCAAGCGGTACGACCATAGATGGACAGTGACGCTGCACGGGATTCCGAACTGATCTTTGAAGAAGTGGTGCTCGAACTACCGGTTGGCTCACACTACGGGTAAGACACGAGGTTAATGGGAGCTCCACACATAACACATAGTGCAATACAGTGCCACAAATAACCACCTCTCAAAGCATGCTAAACGCATTCTTAGATAGCAACTGGGATTGGTTCTTCATAATTTTTTTCCTTTTCTGTTGTTCTAGATTTTCGTAGTGAACCTGAGGGCGTTCAGGCATCAAGTCGCCTGTGCTGTGACAGCCACGTTCATTATTATTGCTTTAAGTACCCTTGATGTCATGATATATAGACGCAACGATCAGAAAATAAAAAGCGGGGGGGGGGGGGGGGCATAAACTGAGAATTGTCACCAATGGGTACAAAGTGGTAGTCATATGCCAATTTGATGATTCAGGTCGATTCAGAGGCGAAACCTTTTCTTTCAACGGCTGTGCCGTTTCTGTGCTGATTCGCCATAGCTTTTATGCATTTCTTACGAGATATATGAGAATATAATGCGAGAAGAACAGGATAATATTTATGCTTGACGCCATCAAGATTCATCGTCAGAACCCTTCCGTTGCGGAAACACTTCATCGTACGGCAGGGCTTAACCACCGCCTCGTTAAGATCTTTATCGCCTTTTACAGTATTGATCGTTTGGTTGAACAGGAAGTTCAGTGACAAACTGTCAAACAAACCTTTTTCATATGCACGTGAAATAAATATTAGTTGATTGGTGAATTGACAGTCGCTTAGCCTTCTTGAACCAGCAGCGCCCACGATGTTTTGGAGTGAAACTGGGACATGGGCGTCTTGCGAACATTCGCAAAATTTGGTAGTTCGCCATAGTAGTCAGATGGACTTTAAAAAAGCAGTGCCTTGAGCGTGGGAACTGAAAGTATCACGAATGATCGTTCTGAAACCACTTGTTCGCACATGTTAAGGCAACACAAGTATCTGCTTATGTAGGGAAAGAAACAATAAAACTACTTGCTGGACAAACAAATGGACGAGAACAATCTCTCATAACCGTAGTGTATCGAACGAAATAGATTTGTTCTACCCCTGCTTGCTAATGCGAAGGCTGCCCACATGCAGCCTCTTCTTGATACTAGATTATGACCGCGATTAGCTTGCTGCAAGCGGATGATCGATGGAACAGTCGCAAAGACTCGTCGCGTTGACTCCCTTCTGAGTGTTCTTTCGAGTGTGTTTACATTCTCCTGTTCAGTATTCAGTGGCGTCCTGGTAGTGTTCGAACAATTTTAAGTATTGCACTGGTCAAGCAGATCACTGCTAGCATGCACACTGAACCGCGTTGAAAAAAGCCAATGATATTATCACCACGCACGAAATGAAGAAAACAAAATAAATAAAAACAATGTGTACGGTAGTCCATGAGATGGAGAGTTGTTTCGAGGTTCGCAGCCGTACCGGCATGAAAATGGAGAAAAAAAATATGAGACATCCGTACGTGCCAGGAGCAAGTAGCGGAGAGAGAAGGAAACGCAAAAATAGTAAACGCATGCGCCTAATTCGCCGCACAGTGTTCTGTTCTTTCTTTTCGTTTTTGCCTTGTTTAATGAATTCCACCCCCATATTAAAGCGCACGGACACACCAGAACACCGCATGGCTTTCACGCCTTCGTTAGGGGCTTAGTGCAAATGTGTCAGCAGAGCGCTGTTAAGCAGGCTGCGGAACGACAGAGGTGCCTAAGGACACGCTGCGCCTTTACTTGCCCACCTTGATAGCGAAGCAGAGTTTTCATTGCGGCAGCATTCTTGAGGTGCATTCTGGTAGACCAGCGCATACATGTGGCCTCTTAAGAAGACCGAAAGTGCACTCGTAGGTGCTTGCCCTTAGCCTCTGTGGCATCACAGAGGTCGGCGCGAGCCCACGAGAGGGCATTTATTTTTTGGGTGGCTCAAAATGCAACTGTTGCACTGCTCAGAAGTTACATGAGTTATGTGTATGCATAAAGAACTAATGCAATTATATTCCTGAGCCCTCCATACGGCGCCACTCATAACTCACTGAGCCATTTGTGCTGTCGACTGTAAACTCACTGTGTTGTCGCAGAAAGTGAGTTCACACTGGAAAGAATTGCTGAAGACAGCTTTCTTTCTTCTTTTTTGCGTGTTCATTTTACACTATAAACACTAGTCGAGGCCACACACAGGGTCAAGATTTCTTGACAATCACACATGAAAAAAGAATTGTCAGAGGGAAAACTCCCAGCAATAGTACGTAATGTTTCCTTGGACGCTCCTTGGATGGCGTTGGAACTGTACGTGTGGGCAACGTGATGGTGCTACAAAGCACGCGGTACAACTGCTGCTGCGCAGCAGAAACAGCACCATACCCGCCGCAGTGGTTCAGTCAGCTAAGACGTTGCGCTGCTGAGCAGGAGATCGCGGGATCGAATCCCGGCCGTGGCGGCCGTATATAGATGGAGGCGAAATGAAAAAACCGCGTGCTTGCGTTGTAGTGCACGTTAAAGAACCTCAGGTGGTCCAAATTATTCCGGAGCCCTCCACTATGACATGGCTCATAATCAGAACTGGTTTTGGCACGTAAAACCCGAGAAAGAACCGAAACAGCACCGTGCTAGCTAGCAGGTGTCTTACAACATTGGCGTCAAGAAGAGCGCTACCAGCGGCGTTGCGAGTCGCGTATCAAAATCGAACGTGATGAGACCGACGGAAAATCGTCGGTGTTCGTGAGCGTCCAACGAAAATATTGGATAATTTTATCTTGACATTTACTGTCGGTCCGTTCCGCTCAGACTAGTGTTTCGATACAGCTAGCTGCTCAACAGGAACGCGGTGGGTGTGCACAAAGCTCCCGCCAGCAGCGGACGGTATAGGAGAACGTTGCCCTGGTTCCGCTGCAGAGCCGGTTGAGCGCAGCGTGACGGTGCGTCCACTCTTCTAAAAATTGAAAGAAGAGGTGGAACGACCATCTCAGTATGACAATCGAAGGTCGGAACTCGCTCTTTCTGGTAGGGTGTACTTATTACGCATTTAGTGGCACGTCCTGGTACTTAAGGGCAACACGAGTCCATTCAATGCCAGCGAACTGATTTGACGTGAGGCATACCCAAGGCGCAAAGTTTTACAAGCATTTATTTGCGCTACTATCAGAGAGAAAAACCAGCGAGAGTTCTTGCTCCTCCTTGGTGCTTGATTCAGGCACAAGTTCGACTGACAGTACCAGGAACTCGAACAAAGATATAACTCTCATCACCAGCTCTAAACCAAATTTCTCTGCTCTTGCTGTACAAAGAATACAACGATCATACTCCTCTGTACACTAATGGTTCAAACACCGTGGACGAGTCTGCGAGATCAGCGATTCTGTCTGCGAAAATCGCCACCGTAAGGTTTAAGACTTTTCCACAAGACATCAAAGCCGCAGAGCTTGCTGCTCTTCGTAGTGCATTTCACATATTCGTGAGGAACCACCTCAAATATGTAGTGTTTTCAGTGACTCCAAGACAGCTTTACATTGCTTGCTTTCTACCTAAACCCATGGACCCTACGAACAACTAGTTCTAGAACCGCGAGGACTCTGTCATTGCCTCGTCGAGCAAGGACACATCACGTTTCAGTGGCTTCCTAGCCACTGTGGCATAATGGGCAACGAACATGGAGATGAAGCAGCTCGATCTGCTTATGAAGAGGGCACGCAGGAACCTATCCCACTATCAAGAACAAATGCAGCAGCGAAACTTAGAGCGCTTGCGAATGACGTCACACAGTCCTCGAGGAACGCACGATGTTTCCAGCACATACGTCTGCATCGACTGGACCCCTCTCTTCGATTTCGTCCTCCACCTGGACTATCTCGACCAAAGACAACAGTACTGTGCCGACTGTAGCTTGGTGTCGCTTTAACAAAATTCTTTGCTTTCGCATCGGAAGAAAAGATAGTGCTGCTTGTGACCACTGCTGCAGTGAAGAAACTGCTGAACATGCTCTTTGCCGCTGTCCTCGATACAGTGCACACAGGCAGCCACGCGCGACTGCATTGGCCCGTCTTGCCAACCGGCCGCTTTTGAAGCAGACTATCCTGAAACGCCTGCCTATACAGTCGTCACACCACACGTCGGTGGCACTCTTTACGTTCTTACATTTGAGAGGTTATAGGTTATTAGGGAGACTATAGTTCTCCCAGAGATTTCCAACCTCCACAATTTTTTTCACGACTGTGTTTTATTTCTCCGCTATTCTTTCCGTCGTTAATTCATTCCGCCCGTACCCTTAACCCGGGGCAGGGTAGCAAACCAGGAGGTATTCCGGATAACCGCCCTGCCTTTCCCATCCCGTTCATATATATATATATATATATTCGCGCTACATAATCAGCATTGAATTTCACTCTTGTTGATATGACTTTTTCGAAGCTGGGCTTTTTCGTGCAGAACTATCATCCGCGTAAATTATTATTTTAACCTAATTACCCAATGTTTTCAATCCATAGACGGTATTCGCGTGAAATATGCTTGCAACAAGAGGTTCCAAATAAATACATAAAGCCGTGGAGAAATTTGTCAACCTTGCTTTAAAGATGAATTAATGTAAGCAAGTTCAGGAAGAAGGCTCTCAACAATTATGCCACTAGACCGAGCACAGCTCTCAACATTGTCGTGTTCTAAAAGAGAAAACGGCAATTAATTTACGCAGGAACTCCTCTGGGAGTTGTATAAGTATGCGTAAGCATTGTGCCACCTGTTCATCTCCACGTAGCCCGATGTCATTATCAATATTATAAAACTTGATCGCACCAGTATAAATGACCGAGCTCTGGCGACGCGAACTGCTGCGAACGCACGCACGCACGCACGCACGCACGCACGCACGCACGCACGCACGCACGCACGCACACACACACACACACACACACACACACACACACACACACACACACACACACACACACACACACACACACACACACACACACGCACGCACGCACGCACACACGCACGCACGCACACGCACGCACACACGCACACACGCACGCACGCACACGCACACACGCACGCACGCACGCACGCACGCACACACACACACACACACACACACACACACACGCACGCACGCACGCACACACACACGCACGCACGCACACACACGCACGCACGCACACACACACACGCACGCACACACATACGCGCGTGCACACACACATACACGCGTGCACACACAGGTTGATGCAACGCCGTCTTTGAGCTCGCGCCAATGTGAACGCATAATTTTAAGACACGGAATGTCCATATCCATCCGTTCCGAAAAGGGCAGAGCCTAATTTAGGGCGGTTACAAAGTGTGCAGCATGCCGTTCCTTAGTTGAAAGCGTGCTCCTGCAGTGTCGCTATTCAGCGCCCGCATAACTTCCCGTGCAAACACCACATTAAGGAACACACATCGTTTCGAAATCTTACAGATCAAAGCCCATCAAGGCGTAAATTTATTTCTGTTGAAAGCTTGTTGCGCCCAAGGAATAATGTGCTTTTTTGAGGACCAGCAAGCTTTCTTCTGCTAGGCTAGCTACAGCGAGAAATTATTTATAAACTAGAATCAGCGTCGGCACCGTTTCTCTTTACACCAAACACGCGCGGTGTTCATGGAAGGCACTGGCGATAGTCGCGCGCTTTTTGTAGCCGGCCAAGGCGCACAAGCGGAGGGTTACTCTTGTTCCTTGCATCTAAGCCTCAAGAGGGCTTTGGCGTTGCGCTGCTAAGCCCGAGGGCGAGGAATAAAATCCCGGCCGCGGCGGCCGCATTTTGATGGGGGCGAAAGGCAAAAATACCCGTACGTTGCGTGCACGTTAAAGAGCACCAGATGGTTAAAATTAATCCGAAGTCGCTACGGTGTGCCTTATAATCATATCGTGGTTTTTGCACGTAAAACTCGATAACTTAATTTTTAGCCTCAAGAGGTTGCCTCATGCGCTGGGATCGCATGCCCAAATATGGCGGAGTTTCGATAAAGCTGTTTGAGTTCACTCGGCCAATGTCAGTTGATGTGAAAAGCCATCCACAAAAGAAAACACCCAATTTAAGGCGAGCAAGTATTCGCACTTTATGACAGCTGTTTTCCTTGAGCCTATATGCAGGTTCTCTTGCATCCCACGACACGAGTGCGGGTTTTCTTACTTTCGTTTGAGATTTACTTGTATATTCAGGCAGCAATGTTTCGTCGCAGCTTGCCTTGCTTGCTTCCTTTTTCTTGTTATCTGTTGTTTGTTGCGCTCTTTATGCATGTCGTTAAAAATTCGCAGCAAGCACTGTGGTCACGAGAGCACCGCAGAGGCCAATCGCTCGTGATTGCGGACTAATGTTGCTTTCTGGACGACACTTTATACTCGTTAGCATCTCAACAGGCATGGCCCCGGAAAACGCCGATAAAAAGCAAGCAATTTTTGCCTATTATGAACGCCTCCATATCAGAAGCCAGAGTATCGCACCGTGATTTGACAGTGGCGATAGTTGTGGTTTGATAAGACGCATTCATACTTAATTTTTATTGAAGGGGGTGTTCCGTTCTAAATCAGAAATTGAAGATTTCGCCAAACCGGCTCGACTCCTGCAAAACCACTCGAATGATATGTCTTTCTTTTTTAGCGGCTTAAAAGAGAGGCTGGGGATGATGCGTTATGTATATATCGCAGCGCTTAAGATCAAAGGCGTTGTTTCGCATAAGAACACGGTAAATATTTGTTAAGTATTTCGGATGCTTCCTTGTATTCCTATTGCAATAAAGCATAAAAGCGTATCAGGCTTAGCACTGAGCTTTAATAAAGTAAGCACCCTGTGTTGTCGGGAGACTGCTCGGCACCGTACACTGTAGCAGGTTTAAATATTGCTCGTGCCCTGGGCATATCACTCTTTCGCCGCACATATGGTAGCGAAAAAAAAAAAAGAAAAACAGAAAAATAATGTGAAGGAGGACGGAACGAAATTATTCGGTTCCCACGAAAGGACAGACTGGCGCACTATTTTACTTATTTCTTTATCGTTTATAATTCGCCAGCACATGACGGGCTCCCGCGTGCCGCTCGATTGCTTCTCGCTGCATCTCCGTTCTGATTGTCGGCCGGCTGCTTTGTTCCCTTCCCTGGAGAGCGAGATTCAAGAGCGCAGCGCTGGCGCTATAAGCTTTATGAAAGTAAGACGCATACAACGACACAAAACGCGCGGCAACGGCGTTGCGCGCTACAGAAACAGCAGCGAGAGGCCCCAAGGAAGACTATGCGCGAGAGGGAGTTAAAGAACGTGCGGAGCGAGCGACGAAGGGGGAGGTGAGAGGCAATGCAAGGCCAATAGTGGCATTCTTGGAGGAAGAGAAATGAAAGAGAAAAGCCAGAGAAATGAAAGAAAACGCAAGACGATCGCTAGGCGATCGAAACAAAGAAGAGTGCAGGCCGCCGCTGCCGCAAGAAAAGACGAGCGTTCCCCAAATTCTTGAACCTATAGGGCCGCCGACACAGCCGAAAGGCATTCCCGGACTGTGTGTTGGCCGAAGCTCATTCCACGATTGTTTACACTTCAAAGCACAGCGTTGCTGATGCCGCACTGGGACGGAGCTCCGGCTTCCGCAAATACTCGGCAGCCACTTAATGAGCTCTGCTTCAAGGCTCTCGCCAGATGAGCAACCAAACAGAAACTATATCGCCTTTGCAGGCCAGACGCCCGCGTACGTCCGCCTGCGATGGTCGTTACTGAAGGGAAACAACAGTTGCTCTCCCCCTTTCAACCCTGCTCCCCCGCGCTCAGGAAAAAAAAAAGGACGCAGACGTGAGGAAGAAAAAATGATAAATAAAGCGCGAGGGCGCAATAATAACGGGCATTCCTGCAACGCCCCCTTTCGCCCTTTTCTTTTTCTCTCTTTGTGGAAGTGACCTACTTTCCGGTAATTATCAGACAGGGTTTCTTGGAAAATAACCGCAAATGAAGTGAGGCGAATAAATTTTCGTACAGCGCGGTGAAATGTTCGTCTTCACAGGAAGCACTGCTGAAACACATTGACTAGGCTTGTTTTATATATATATAATATATATATATATATATATATATATATATATATATATATATATATATATATATATATAGGTAAGACGGCTGATACATGGTGTGGGCCGATATAGGTCTCGCCTCGCTAGGTTAGGCTAACCTTCAGTGAAATGTTAGCCTATGGTTTCCTGGAATGAGGAAACTGCCCACCAAAGGAGAAGAACACTTTGCTTGCTCCATAATAAAAGTTTACGCTCTCTCTCGGCAAAACAATCACTTACACCGATTATACATGTGATTGCTAAGATATGGGAGTGGTCTCGATATCGCCAAGAACGACGCATACTTACGATACCAGAAAAATAATTAGTAACATTGATGTGATGTCTACGGAGTAGTGACTAACTGTTACCACTGTCGAGTGACGGGGGGCTCACTTTATGTATCCTAGGCCTTTTCGGGATGAAATCGTAAAGGCCATGACAAAATAATAGGCGAACTGCTACATCCTCTACAAAAAAAAAAGAAAAACAAACGATGTAAAACATTTCCTTTCTCGAGACTCACTAGTTCTGTTCCAATTTATGAAAGTTCGGCGCAAGTCAGAAACAAAATAGTCAGCGAAAGCTCAATGGCGAAGTGAATCATTTCATCCACCAAGTCAACAGAGTAACATAGCTCTGTAAACGAAAGAAGAAAGCAACGATATAAGAGCAGGTTAATGAAATACCAGATCCAGCAGTTTGTTGCTGGGAAGGTACAAAAAGCACCAGCAATACTTTCGACTACCCTAAATTTGCTTCATTCCATAGCGCTTAATTTAATTTCTACGTATAAATAGACGGTGTGCAAAACGTCCGGGCCGAAGTTAAAGCGGTCTGCTTAATACCTTAATTTAATATGTTCGGATAATGCTATGAGCCTTCGCGGTCTCAGCAGAGTCTAATGAACGAAAGTTATCTTTGAGATTAAATTCATAAAATCCAAGTGTTCATTTCTTAAAGTGCTGTTCCGAAGAACGTTCCCTGGGACACGCCGTTCATGGTTTTTGTCCCTGTTAAACGTCGCGACGTGTGGTGGCTGTCGAGGGCTTTGACCAGCAACTGCGAATACAAGGCAAGCGAAAAATAAAACTCTAGAAAACGAGGATAAGAAATTTTGGTATTTCGCGAGAGCTGAGAGAGAGAGATAATAGAAGGAAAAGGGAAGGCAGGCAGGTTAGCCACGCAGATGCAAGTCCGGTTTGCTACCCTGCACTTGGGGAGAGCGGATACAGGGATGAAAAGAGAGCCGTGAGGCACGCGGTAACCAATACACGTTAAAGCGTCTCGCGATAAATACGCAAAATTTACGACAAGCTTTTCGTTTCGTTCGACACTTCTCTTCACTCCATCACCAATATTTGACACTGGAAGAAAGCGAAAGTACGCGCTGTGTAAATATTTCGGTAGCACAATTTCCACAGAGTTCCTAGTAAAACCCCTGCACCACTGTCAACGCGTTTTCTTTTTCTTTGATTTCGGCTACCAATCGCACATTAAAAAGTATGAAATAATATGCAAAAGAAACAAAAAAAAATTTCCATCAGTGTACGAGGTTATAAGCCGCCTTTCGCGCCTCCCACGCGCGCACCCAGTTTCTCTTTTCTATTTTTTTAGTGGTTCTTAGTTTCAATCGAAACTAAATACCTCAGTGAAGTGCCGTTTCGCACTAATTCGCGATGATAATCGTGAAACGTCGCGAAAGAAAGGGCGCGATTAAAAACTGTTGCAGGCTTTAATCGGGCTTAAACACTTCGACGCAGCACCCAGAAACAATTCGGGTGGGACGAGGCGGCCAGGACTCCACCGGAGCAGAACACACAACGCGTGGCTGCAGGCATCGATCGCGCAAAGGTTTGAACGGCACTACGCCGCCGCCCCGGTCACGTTCGGGCCTTAGCGGTGATTAAGCGATTAGGCCGGCAATCGCGCCCTCGCGCCACCGGAGCGAAAGGCGGGGGCGCGAGAAAAAAGTCATAGAACAGGAAGAAAGGGGGAAAAAAAGGAGAGAGAGAGATCGACCTCGGGGAAAGGCGACAGAAGTAGGCGCCCTAAAGCGGCCCGTTTTATTTATTTATTTATTTATTTATTTATTTATTTATTTATTTATTTATTTATTTATTTATTTATTTATTTATTTATTTATTTATTTATTTATTATCATTGTTGTTGGACAAACGCTTTTTCCTCTGATCAAGTTTTGAGGCATGTTGATTCTTCGCGCCCGCAAATTTTTTCTCATGGTTCTCTCAATGATTACGTCCGAGATGGGCTGTAACCGTCGAAGCACAAAATGTCATTGGCTGGGTGAGACGTTACAAGGGAATAAATAAAATCGGTAGACATGGAGGAGAAACCTTTCGCAAGCCCCGTGTCGCGACACAAGTCACGACTAGCGCTCGCGATACGTGTTAAGTCAGGTGAAGAGGAAATTTTCGTTTTCTCACCTGCGAATCGCTCACGCTCTGGACCTGTGCTTTATGGGAAAATGAGAAACAGAAAAAGAGAAGAGTCGGAGAGCTAAAACAAGCAAATACCTTGCCTTGGTCACGCGGAAGCTTAGGTAGTTTGTACGTGAGAAGCATAATTTGTGTTGCGGCTAACTTACAGGTCTTCCCAGCCGCAACAAATTTTCAAATGAACAAAAAAACATGTCAGTTTATAGCGTAGCGTGTTGGGAGAGGAGTTAAGTACGGTGACTTAAAAACAAGTTGTCACAGCCTGGCAGGCATCTGCGTTATCACAAAGAGAACGGTAAACAATTTGCAGGTTTAGTGCTGCGTTATTTAAAAGGGACCGGATTGTGTGTGACACTGTGTGTGACACTATGTGTGACACTGTTACAGATTGTGTGTGCCAGTATATTACGTGCCTCAGACTGTTGTTTTTTTTTCAATCTTTTTTTTCTCTATCTCTTGTTTTTTATACTTTTTTTCTTTCTTTCCCTAGTACAAGGTAGCCAGTCAGAGATATTCACTGGTTACCCTCTATTTCTTTAGTTTTCATATATTTTTCTGTATCTTGTGAAGGTTTATTG
The DNA here is from genome assembly GCF_013339745.2 of Dermacentor silvarum. NCBI lineage: Eukaryota > Metazoa > Arthropoda > Arachnida > Ixodida > Ixodidae > Dermacentor > Dermacentor silvarum. Next base: position 127,407,539 of record NC_051154.1, on the reverse strand, counting down.
AACGAAAACGCCTGTCTCATTGTCGCAGAAAGCCGTAATACATGTTATCACACGTGTATTGCATGACTGGGCACTGCACCACTTACGCGGGTGGTTTTGGCGACGAGTCATATACGAGGCCTAGGGTAACAACTAAGTAGCTGTGTCGCGCAAAAAAAAAAAAAAAGGCCAGAACGAATCAATTGAACACCTAGCCGCTGCTTCACTTTTATCTAAGTGCTTTGAGCGCCGATCATACGCGGAAATTAGGTCACACATGTAGAGCTTCTGGTGCTCGTGTACTTCGTCCTACCTACCGAAGCGTTCTCTGCTGACGCGTTCGACAACCAGCTGCCCGCTTCCAGCTGCATTTGTACCATCTTTGACAACCTCTGCATAGCTGCCGACATGCCTGAAATTCACCTGGATACTTCAGACAGTTTTAAGTCTCGCTACCGCACCAACCTGTCTGCGTTTTCTGCTCCACCACTCCCTTCGATAACAAAACTTGTCGTACCACTACCTCGCCACTATTCATTATAAATGCTGAGCGTGCAGCGCGTACTCCCCACACTGCGTTGCGAGGCATTACATCCTCTCAGGTGCATGCACGCATCTGGTGTCTTGACAGTGCGACCGAATGAGAGTCCCTAGACGCGCATATAGTAAACGCTTCAAATATGCAGGTCAGTAAAACGAAACACAGAAGCGGTCTTCTCCGCACAAAGTCTCTTATTGTGGAGAAGTACGCTTTCACCCATGCTCTTGATTTCGCGGTTGCAGGAAGTTTCAAAACAACATCGATATTTAAATATGCCCAGGCTGTGACGAAAAGAAAGCACTTGTTGTTTATTTTATTATATTCATCTAGAGCAAGCCACGGTGGCTCAGCGGGCACAATGTTCTGATGCCGATAACAAGGTCACGGGCTCGATTCCAGTGAGGGTGGGATGCTAAAGAGCTGGTGCACGGAGGCTCAGCGGCATGTTGAAAATACCAAATACAATTAGGCCAGCGGCCTCCTTTATGGTGGCTCTCATAGTCAGGTTAATCGTGTGCAGTCGTTTGGAACGCTAATTGCGAATCATGCTTGTAAGGCTCTTTTCTAGAGGCTGCTGCGAGGAAAAAAAAGGCACACTAAGTGACGAGGGTGCTACTATAGGACATTCGGACAGGCTAGTTGATTTTACATTCTTGACTTGGCAATGCTTTCCAAATAGGCGACAAAAAAAAAAGAGAAAGACTAGTAGCCCTTCCCCTGTCGAGGAAATGGGAGTAACCGAAGCTTGTCGTGTGTTCCTTCGGTGTTCCTCGGAACGAATTGCACTGACGAGTACCACGTTGTGCTCGAACCACAACCGGTCACACGCACTGCAGCTGGCTCCGAAGTTCCGGTTGAGAAACTCGCGTTGAAACGTGGCCGTCGCATCGAGGAAGTTGGCGCTAGCGTTGCCCAGGCGTGCTCCCCCATTGTCGGGTTCCTGGAGGGCAAGACGACGCTGACGTTTGGCCTCAACATCGCGCTCCCTCAAATCGGGGTCCGCGGCTCTTCGCGAACGTTTCGCCTGGGATTCGGCAGCCCTCACGCTAGAATCGGCACGTCGACGACGAGCCTTTGCTCAAGCGAGTTCATTCTGGATGGATTTCCATGAAATTTCTTAAAAATTAAATTTGTCCGTTATGTAAGACAATGAATGGTTCATACCTCCTTAAGCAATGGCTCATATATACCCCCGTAAATGAGGCCTCCCCATTTCGATAACAGAAGAGAAGAGAAATTCTACGCTGGAATGAATAGCGGCAACGCAGCCAGCTGTGGAAGCAGACGACGACGACGAACGCGGGAGCAGTGGCACGAGCGCGTGCCGACCACCTGTGCAGCTCTGAAAGCAGCTGGTTCTTTAGCGTTACATTGCCGGCGCAGGCTAGCGTATACAAGCTTCGCTTGAAAAACTGTTATCGTGAAGACGAGCTACTACCTCAACGCTGCGTTCTTTTCCCTCGTCTATTTTCTGTTCATTATCTATTTGCGCTCAATTACTCAACCAAAATGCGCGCGCAAGCCTTTGTAGCTCTTCTCTCTCTCTCCCTCTAAATACTGTGCTTCTTCCAAAGCTGGAAACATTGCGCCGGAACGATGCGGCGGAGCTGCGATGCGTTCCAGTGAATAAAAATTTCACTGACGATAACGATGCTACCTAACGCAAAATTTGAGCTCAGCTCTATACGTGTTTTCATTTCGCGATATACTGAAGCAAAGAATTTGAGAGAGACATGTAGCAGAGTCGGCAATCATCGTATATCTGATCTGCGGGTCAAGCGGGTCAGATTTTATGCATGACTCGTTGAAGGTTCTAGTGTAATTGATGGTGCCGCTTGGCTTCCAGAAAATATACATACAATCAGGTTACAAAATAATCACAATCCATGACAACCGAAACAAGCGCGAACGAGGCCAAACCAAGCAAACCAAACCAAAAAAACGCGAGCCAGAGCTGACGCGAGCAGACGATAGTACGAAACTAGCGGCCCGGCTGAGACCAGATACGAGTACGAATCAAGCGTTCGGGTGGGTCCGCATGAAATCAGTTTCCCACGCGCATGTCACTGAAGCACTGAAGGGGCCGCTCTCATTGGTCTCCGCCGTTCGCGGCTCGCGTCTCATCTTTCGCTGTTGTGCTCGTTCGCTTGGTTACGCCGACGTTCACCGCAGGAACGGGCCATTAAGAGCTGCGCTCTAAAATACGACAAAGACAAAGGCAATATGACGAAGATGGCATGAATACAATGGGATGATGCTTGTGAGGTGTGACTATGGCAAAATGGCAGAGTGAGGACGACGGCACGACGACACAGGTTCAACAATGAGAGTGTGATGATGGCAGGGTGAGAGTCGAATGACAAATTTAGAATGACGACGATGAAATGACCACGACGGCATCACGATGGTGGTGTTACAACGAATGCATGACGACGATGGCGTGACGACGACGCTATAACGAGAGTCGGATGGCAAATCTGGAATAACGACGATGCAACAAACCACCACGACGGCATCACGACCGCAAGGGCATATCTATTGTCCCAAGCTATTAGACAACTTGGGCCAATGGGTCGACGTAGACGTCGTGACGACCACGACGGCATGACGAGAATCAGATCACGAGCCGGAATCACGATGGTGGAACGACCACAATGACGTTACGACCAGGAGTACATAGGTAGCGGCCCAGTCTTGGTAACACAACTTGGGCTACTGGGTCGGTGAAAGAGAATAGATAGATAGTTAGATAGATGGATAGCTAGATAGATAGATATATATATAGATATATATATATAGCTGCATAGATAGCTAGATAAATAGATTGCTAGATAGATGGATAGATAGATAGATAGATAGATAGATAGATAGATAGATAGATAGATAGATAGATAGATAGATAGATGGTGATCGCATTTAAAGCAGGAGAATCAGCAAAGTCTTCGGCTCTTTTTTTCTGTTTGTAAACTGTTTTTCTGTTTTTTTTTTCTGTTTTTCCGTTTGTAAACAAAAGCGGAGCTTTTGTTTACAAACGTGCTGCTTGTACACGTGGGCTCTGTGTTCAGGCTATGCTGTACATTAAGGAGTTGAGCGGAATGTCTCGTCTTTCTACTAATTGGCCAAATAACGGGACAATATGAAATACAAAAGGACTGCTCGTTTAATAAGTACTCAGTTGTTGATGTCGCGTAGGTTACACTTAGCGCATACCGGCTGACATACTTTACGGCCAGACCCGGCGAAAGTGCCTTGTCACCTTTTCGAACCAAGTGATTAAGTAGCGAAGGCGTGAAGCTGTTAGGAACTGCCGAGAAGAGGAAATGAGTGAGAGAGAGAGAGGCATTGCGCCCACCGCGGGTCTTTCAACAGGTATACACAGCCCAGCCGCAGTAAGCACGCTCCCACACTCGCGAAAAACGCCGTTCCTCTCGCGCTCCGGTGGAGGTGTACGCAAGGCAGCAGAGTGCGCGAAGGCAGCCAGCCAGCTTTCCACCGTTCGATTTTGCTCCTTTCGAGTACGCGCCTTCTGGGTCCATTTGTCAAAGGGGAAAGCTCGCTTTAAAGCGACTGCCAAGCGCGCGAGAAGGGAAAGCGCAAACAGAGATACGAGCTTCCAATGTTGAACGCCCATCTGTTATCCTCGCAAACGGGGACGCAATGTGCCTTTTCGCGGTGGCAGGCCCGGGTTTTCTTGCTGCGATACTTGAGCTGAGTAAGCATCCTGCCTCGGGCTACATAAGCTGCGCTCCGCAGCAGTGCCTATTCTCACCGCACCCCCTCGCCCCGCCACTCGTATTGTGCCTCGTTTATTTTCTTTTCTTTTTTGCAGCGCATACGAAAAACGGAATGTGCATATAGAACGAATGGCAAATGCTTCGTTTATAACTCGGGAACGGTATATGCGCTTATTTACGTGAGCGCGTGTTCTTGCAAATTACATGACGCCTTGTCGGCCCCGCGCTGTTCTCGCTGGGCGCCGTCATACCACTGGCGGCTGCGAGAGCCCAATTGCGAGCCCGCAGAACGTGCGAACACGTCATTGCTGTGTATCCGCTATTGTTCTTTTTTTATGTTTTGCTTCGTCATCGTTCAAGCTCTCGAAGGAGAAGAAAACAGAAAACCATAAAACATAGATACAGCCGTGTCATTTATATCACGCCAGCTAAATAAGTCAAATGTGCGAAGTTGTAGAGGAAGAGGTTGCAAAGATCGCAGTCCACTTTTTGCTTTCGGAAGCTGAACGGTTCCTTGAAAAATAGGCATCACACACACTGCTCTCCACCGGGTCTGTTAGGCAGCTATTCGACAGAGTGCCGAGCAAGCTGGCGGGCAGTCGTTGCGGTTTGCATAGTGTAAACTTTCGGCAGAGAAGTATATTGAGTAGTCCATTCTCCGTGAGGGATGCAGGTTAACATTTTAGCATGTGTTTATATTTGCCATTCTTTGTATTACAATCAATAAAACACTGCGAGATATATTTATTGAGAGAAATACACTTACATAAGCATCTTACTGAGCTAAATAAAAATAAATAAAATGTACTATGCGGTCTAGAATTTGCATGGTGCGTACTTCTGTTTTTCAGTGACAGCAGTGTGAGTTTCTCGGGCACCAGCTACACCCCATTTGAAACATGTTAAGTCTAATGTCCTTGAAGATGCCAGCTGCTCCTGCAGGTTGATGAAAAGCCATGCTGTTCGTTTAACTTTGTATTAATTAGTTCTCTCTGACGCCTCGGAAGCGCGGATGCAACCGAAGCTAGCTTGTCCTGAGAATTTGCAACCTTAGCGGATTATTACGATAAACACTGCAGAAAAAGTAAAGATGAAATACCAGAGAACGCGCGGAAAGTGACGAACATGAAAATAAATGATTAATGCAACAAGACAATTTCAAAGGACTGGTTGATCAAATGGAGTGAAACGGGTGTATTATTTAAAGTGCTATGAAGTGATGATGATGTATGGGGGTTTTATGGCGCTAAGGCCAGTGACGGCCAACGGGCAATACAATGAAGACGCAATACAGTAAAGAAGAAGCAACGCTGCTACGAACTTTAAAACGTTATTTTTTTTCATCTGTACAATGTTTTACTGGGATCAAACTTATGCTGTGCGATGACAGCATATTAAAGTGAGCCACCACCACTAGAAAGACTCGCGGTGCGTTGACGGGGCATATGAGGTACCACGTGGACACAACTGCCATGTCGGAAGGACAAGAGCGGAATCAACGAAACCTTTTAGCGAAGTCATGTGTGGCTTAGCTGCGCTGGGAACTGCAGAGCAGCCACGATAAATCATAAGGTATCAAAGTATTCAGAAAAAAACGGTAGGCGACCCTTATTTTTAACTTAGGTGTATCTTAGTGGCACTCACACCTCGGCGTTGGTATTTTGTGCATTGTTGTGCGGTAATAAGTAATTTCTAAGTATTTCAAATTATTCCAGACACTTCAGTAACTCAACTTGTAACTAAACTTATGCTCTGATATCATATCTATAATGAAACCCATGAATTTTATACTGTACTATTTTTTCAGTATTTTTTATTTATTTTGAATTTCGTATGAGATAATCGATTTAAAATTTTCCAGACATTTAATTAACTCAACTTGTAACTAAACTTATGCTCTGATATCATGTCTATAATCAAATCCGCGAATTTTCTACTTTACAGTTTTTTCTATTTTTTCTGATTTATTTTGAATTTCGTTTCAGCTAAATAATTCAAATTCTTCCAGACCCTTCAGTAACTCAACTTGTAACTAAACTTATGTTCTGATATCGTATCCATAATGAAAGCCATGAATTTTGTACTTTATTTCTTTCCTTTTCTTTTGTTTTTTTGAACGGCGTCCCCGGTCGTCTCAGGAGGTGAACCGCGGAAGTGCTGCGCAAGAAACAAGAGTGACCCGCCGCGGTGGCTCAGTTAGCTAAGGCGTTGCACTGCTGAGCACGAGGTCGCGGGATCGAATTCCGGAGGCGAAATGCAAAAGCGCCCATGTGCTTGCGTTGTAGTCAACGGTAAAGAACCCCAGGTGGTCAAAATGAATCCGGAGCCCTCCACTACGGCGTGCCTCATAATCAGAACTGGTTTTGGCACGTAAAATCCCAGAAAGAAGAAGAAACAAGAGTGTAACTCGATGCTCATGCCACTAAAAAAAAAGTGAATTGTCGCGAAGGGCTATCGCACGTTCCAGTGGACGACGAAGTCCGTAGTTGCACAACTAAAGTATTTCTGAACAGTTCCTATAGTGTTTGCGCAATGATGGTTGCTTTTCTCCCGTCAAATTCTGATAAAGTACGACTTGAAGCCAACGGCAAGATGTTAAGCACCGTGTCATGGGATTTAGGACGGGCAATCGCTCGATGCAAAATCCATTCGATTGCTTCATCGAAACGTCATTTACGTCGGTCGTAAGGAGAGCGCTCAAAAATTGTGTAGGCTGTATCAGAAGTGCACCCGCAGTGGTTTACGTGAAACATTTTGTGCGGGCTGGCAGAGGGTGTTGGGGCACTAGGGTACAGAAATTACCCCCCTACTGGTGGCACCCGAGTGGCCTGCGCCATTCGAGCCCGGCGCACTCGTAGATGGTTGGCGCTCCTGCGCTTACGCTCCCTATGGAGACGAACACGGTGGTTAAAGGGGCGCGATATCCCTCTACTTTGCTGCTCTAGTCTCATCATGCCATTTCTGCACCCTGCGTGCAGAACGTGGCCAACGCGGGGGTGCCGTAGCCCTGCAAGCGTGAAACTTGTAGGCCTTATGACTCCTGATGAACACAGTTTTGAGTTTGATGGATTATACCTACTGTCGCTGAGTGGGCTCTCTCAAACGCGACCACTCCCGCTCGGATCGACAAAGGTACTGCCGAGCTATGCCGCTCTGAACGCGGAGCGAGAGGTGAATTTTAGCTGCTATGGGCGTCATGCGTGCCGCAACAACGGTGCCATATAGGTGGATGCGACATGCGCATGATTGAGTAACGGCTTTTTTCCTCTACACAACGATACCAAATTAAGGCGTGTGGACGGCACGGTTGCGACGATATAAGTGATAATAGCATAACATATTTTCTTTACGTGCGGTTTCAGCAAGCTATCCCCGTTCACCGAACCGAAAGACGTTTCACGTCGAAATACGAGATACAGAGAGATATATCATTGAAGGAAAGGCAGAGAGGTATGCCTGAACTATAGTGTGATCTAGCCTGCTGTACTCTGTGCATGGGGGAGAGGAGAAGGAGAAAAAATGAGGGGATGAGTGGTGATGAATGCATATTAGAGCGATAGTAGATGCACTACCTAGCAGCACGGCTGGTGGCAGGAGCCCACTTGGATGTCGCGGAAACGTTCCGGAACATCCCTCCATAGAGATTGTTTCTGTTCGAATAGACCAGCTCATGGACCAGAATTGTGATATCTGCCACAGGCAATTTTTTTAAAGTTTTGAAAGTGTTCGCTTAAACACCCTGTATTTACACACGTTGTATATATAGTCACCAAAAGAGAGCGGACGGAAACGCCGGTAGGTTAAATAGAGTTTAATTGGTGGCAGAAAGGTAGGGAATGTATTAGAGGAGCGAATGAGATTGAGAGAGATCAAATATTCAAAAAATGCTCATGCACTAGACGAGGCACATCGCATATATAATCAGGCTCCCAAATCTGTTGCATTCAGGTAATCCCAGAAAGATTGAGAGAGAGAGAAAAAAAAAGAAGTAAAAGCAGGTAGGTTAATTGGTAGCTGTCCGGCTGGCTGCCCTATACGCGGGCAGCCAGGGGGAGGGGTAAAAGAGAGCGAGAAAGAGAAGACAGATACTCAGTTTAATCACGTGCACTATCAAGACGTAGCCTATCTCTATTCGATCACTTAAGTTCGTTGCTTTCGCGTGCTGTAGGAGATGCCCTGTCCCTTTCGGGGCTGATAAGGGGTGATGCTCTCCAGCAACGAGTTTAGCTTCGGTAGAAGCACACCAACGAGAGTGACGTCATTCGTCGCCTCGATGGCAGTGCGTTTTCTGGTTCAGGGTAAGTACATGTCCACCGGTGCCGCCACTGTGGTACGCGCGTGGCGTATTGCAGCGTTTTTGGTGTTTATTGCAGGCTACTTGAATGCGCATTTAGGGCCAGCTATAATGATAGAACTTTAGCTGCCCCTAAAAAACGACGCCGAAGCAGACATGGACTCCAAAACCAGGGAAAGAGGAAAAGAAACAAGATTTACGTGCTACACCTTTTTTTTTTTTTTTGCTATAAACACTTGCCGTTAAGGCATAATTCTTGATATGTGTATGTGTATTATATGTGTGCTGTGTATGAATTGAAGCAGTGTTTTGTGGAATGTGTTATCATGTATCCAGCGGTCATAGCTGGTTGTCACACTGTAGCGGAGGCCGGTTTGTAGTAGGAGACGCGAGCGTTCCGATTGTAAACCAGTACATGTCCATATTAGATGGTATGCATCTGCTTCCATCACAGGGACGGAGCAGTATGGACACGTAGCACCCAGTGGTAAATGCAACCAGTTCCACCTTGAGATCACAGCCAGTGTAAGGGCCACCCTGACCGGAAGCCTCCTAAGCACAACTTCCTCCGCCCTAGTAAGGTGAAGGGGGAGGGAGAAGACACACGGGGGGGATAAGAGCGCGTGTGTCCTGCCGGAGAAAATTTTTACGGGCTCGGAGCGAGTTAAGGGGTTGAGGTGGGAGGGGAATAGACGGAAGGTCTGGATTCGGAGGGCAATGTGCCTGCTGGTCAGCAGCAATGTTGTGAGGGTTCGCTGCATGGCCTTGAATCCAGTGTACCTTGACGCAAGTAGCTGTTTTTCTATTCACAGTGTGTATTGTCCCGCAGATTTCCATCGCCTTGTCAACCTTCTTCAGTTCCTGAAAAGCCGCTAAAGAATCAGTGAAGATATCTAGTTGTTTGATGGTAGGCAGCTTAGATGTCGCATCTTGCGCAGCGTCGTGGATGGCTTGAAGTTCCATTACTAGAGCGCTGGCTTCCGTATATAAATAGCGCTGGTGGCCGCTGATCAAATTATGCGTAGTACTGAGGAATGATGTCCTCCCGCCGTCTGGGAGAATAGCAGCATCCGTATAGACTTTGCAGGTGTTAGCGCATGACGCATCGATGATATTGTGGTCGTCAATAATACGACCTGAACGGCTATAAAGCGCCAGATTTACCAGGATTATCGAGATAACAGATTAAATATCGAGATAGCAGATTAAAACTTTTATGAGGCCACATATCATGCACTGGCGTCAAAATCAGTCCAACAAGCCACTAACTTTGATTAGAAAGGCTTCGCTATCGGCAAAGTTATAATTACATCATCTCGGGCATCTGCCCAGTACACTCATAGAGAAACTCAAAACCCACCAGTCACGCCCAACCCTGGAGTGGTAGCCAAAAAAGCGTCGCTTTGAAACCCGATTCCCGTGCTTTGATTGGCTCTTCAAGCCGGATAACTCATCATTTGCGAGTGCTTTCACGTCACAACAAGGATGCTCTGCGGCTGCCTGGTTTATGAACACCTCAGCCGATTGTTTTGCAACAAGTACACGGGCTTTCGAAACACGATTAGGATCACTGCAATTCAAGCGCGCAAGCACGTAGTGACGTCAATTCATTGTTTTCTTAAGCAATGAATTACCTAAAACTTCATTGGGTGTTTATCAACAGGCTCAACAACGCTTCTAAGTAGAAATTACGCCTCAAAAGGAATACTAAAACTTTTGCATTTTTGAACCCAATAAGCCGATGATAAAAAAACAACACTGAGTAACTCGAGACAGCTGCGAGCATTTGACTAACAATGCACCACGTATTTTTGTTTTCAAAGTTTAGTTCAAGTTACGTGGGACGTAGCATACACACTAATAACTATGTACTGCACAGGATATAGTTACCGCTCTTTATAAGCGCACAAATTAACGAAACCTCCGCTGACGGCATACAAACTTCTAGCGCCGCACGTTTAATCAACAGTTACCAGGTTATGTAAAACAGAAGAAAGCATGAATACACAAGGGGGTCATATATAGTTCATGAAACGACTATAAGCACTTCACAGACATCTATAAGCACTTCATACAGACTGACGCAAGACAGGGGCAATCGTTGATCGCAGGGGAAGAAGGCCTTCGCCTTTCCACGGACATAACCACGACAGCACACATGCTGGTGAAAATGTGACGATGACGAGACGGATTTAAGCTGAATGCTGTTGCTGTTTGCGTCAAAAATATACTCACCGCTTTCGTCACTAAGCTTGCATGAGTTTTTTTGCAGAGGTGGTACTTCTGTTTCAAAAAAAAAAAAAAGCAACGTTCTCGGTCTCCATGTTGATTTTCAGCAAGCATGAAAAACGTGATAGCGCGCCCTCTATCAGTATGAAACAAAAAGTTGGGTGAGGGAGTGGGTGAGGGGTATATAGGTGCAGAGACGGAGCACGAAAATTTATTTGCGCACGTATTCTCCTCAGTTCAGCTGAAGGAGCGGGACCTGCTGCTCCAGTGCTTAGGCGCGCTTTTATCTGCAGCTTTCTTTTTTTATACGAACGAATTCGCATAAATTACGCGGGTCGGGCCATCCGGGGCATTTGCAAATGCGAGATTGCGCTAGCCCTGCAGCAACAAATGAGCAAACACGGGAGAGACGACGCTTACTTGGAGCCGGCGCTCGTTAACAGATAACCGAATTATCGAGTGTAATTTAAAAAGCGCCCTACGAGTTCTCCACAACTTACCGTTTTCTTTCCCTTATTTTTTTCCCTTGTGCTTCTTCGTATTGTGATCGACTTTCATCGTGTCCGCCGTCACTTAACCTCTCGCTCTCTCTACAGATCTGGCCCGACTATCTGCTCTCGCGTATATTGAAATCTTCGTTGCTACCAAGCTAAGCTACTTTGTGTTTGTTTCGTTCTTATTTGAAAATCTGCAAATAAGAACAACCGAAATCAGATTTCTGATATCCCGCAGGCAATTTCATCTTTCTTGCTTCTTTTCGGTCGATAGTCATTTAAGCGGACAACGTTATTCCGCACTCAAAAAGTGCTGAATCCCTAGCGCTGATCTTGCCGGGCGCGCAGCGTCAGTATAACGCAATCCACCAATCCGAACCTGACGTTCATAACACTAATACTGTGCATGCCATATTGCTCTCCACATCTTTGTCTAATGTCAGTATCTTCGAATTTACTTCGAAAGTGTGGTCGCAAGCCACTAACTTTCCCTTAATTGTTAGATTGCGGCACACAAGTATACAACATTTTCGTTTAGATTGTAGCACAGACGCGAAGACTCTAAGAAAACAGGCAATATAGAAAAATATTTTTCTTATTTCTTTTTCTAGACATACCAAATGGATAAATGGAGGAGTCAGTACTTATGCCAAATAATTGGGAGCATTTAGGTGAATGGCGCTGAAGTGGTCCTTGGTGTCACTTTGTTTGGATAAGCATTCGATCAAGTTACAACACATAATTTCATTCAGTATGTGCACTATTTTCATGTCATATGTTGTGCTGTATGTTCAAAGTTTGCTCCTGTGACCTGAAAGCTTGACAATGCGTAGGCTTTTTCCGGATATGTGATCTGACCTCCTGCCCATGAACAAGACATGAAGAATAGTCCTGGTGATGTTACTATTTGCAGAAATTTAGCAAAAGGCTGCTTCAATAGCAGTCACATGTCCTTTAATAAATTTTCGGTCAGCACGCAGAACATTTGTCCCCAATATAACTCAGTGCGAAAGCACGCAAGAGCTGAGAGATTGGCAAATCTGTATCGCTTGCTCCAATCGCTTTGCCATACTTTAGTACCTCTTAACAGGGAACCGAGCGCACTCTCCTAGATAGTTTCATTTTATCGTATACAATAAAGTGAAGTAAAAAAAAAAAGCAGCACTGACGATATGGAAAAAAATTGTCTTTTTAGGCTTCTTCCTCTATATGTAAAACAAAACTACAAAAAAAACAAAAAAAAACATGGAAATCAGACCCAGGTGTTGGAACCTATATTATGTGAAGCGAAACTTTAGTGATTCGGTTAATAAATGGTACGCAACTAGATGCAATGCGTAGGATTATATTTAACGTCGTCGTAGCGATGTATCACCGACGCTTTATGGTCATACTAGCCTTTGCGCCATTAAACACCATAAATCATTATCACGCAGCGATTTCAACAGGACTAAGGCGATATAGGATATTTGTCGAGGAAAGATGGTGATTAAAGGTGCAAGCTCTGAAAAAAAAAAATTGCCCGCCAATCCACCTTGTGAAGGTGGTTGGAAAGCGAAGCTTTTTACGCCACCCTCACGGTGACTGCGGCGCACTTGATATTTCACACACTACAACATAACTTTAACCACGGCCTTTATTATTATTTACTTCACAACAATGTTCACTACTGCTTTATGATCGGTGTGATATACACTACTAGACTACCCCATAGTGGGGCAGTCTAGAAAATGAACCGAAGCAGTCACTAGGCTGGAAGGGTTTCGAATGACGTCAACCCTCTTTCAAGCAGCTGCATAAGCTTTGCAACAGCTGCAATCTAATCTTACGGACCGCGCCGAGCCTGTTTCCGTTGTTTGCCCGCAGCCCTTATCATCCATCATGTTGGCTCATCACTTTGAAGCTTGTTTTTGTGGTTTTTCTTGCGAAAACGAGTGCTTAGTTTTACGCTGAATGCCTGAATTCAAGTAAGCTATACTGCTATACCTGCAATTGTTAGCGGTTCGTCGGGATCGTTTTTTGATTACAACGACGGACACGACAGAAGCCTTGGCTGGTAGAGGTACAAAGCTTCGCTTTAAAATACGACACATATGTGAATGCACTGAATGATTTTATACTTCTTGTCTCATATTTGCACAGTACCCATTCTGGAGGATTGGCCAAGAATGGTCCCTCACCTAGTGGCTCAAGAATGGGGTTGGTTTATTGGTTTGATTACGCAGAACAGTGGGGCTATTATTTGCGCTGCTTTGCGGGTCAACACTCAGTGCTACATGAACCAGTTTATGAGCCGGTTTACAGGGGGGCAATACATGGATGATGGCTTACTACAGGCCTTAAAAGGACAGCTTTGACAGCCAGGAACTATGATGGGAAGAGTATTAGGAGCACGTTTATGTATATATCGACTCGCGTTTTCTTGTTCTACAGTTTCTTTTTTTTATATATTTTTTGAAATTTCCAGATATGCGCTAAAGAATCCTTCTTGGTTGTTTTCTTTTTCTTTATTATTATTTTAAGCATATTTCTATTTTCCAGATAAGAGAATTAGTGTAGCCAGACGCATGCTTCTTGTAACCCCATTGAACCTTATGCGTATGCCTATAGCTCAAATACTATAGCATGCGTTTCGAAGGTTGGCGCTATGAATGTCAGACATGGAAAAAGACATTGGACAAGTACATTTAGATGGAAGGCGAAAAAAGTAATAGACACATTGTTGAGTTGTAGTTGCAGTGTCCTTTAATAATTTCAGTCTTCTGAATTTGACACACACCGAGCGATTAAGGCCACGTTGGAATAACCCCACGCGTTGAGCGTTTCCGGTGCATAGGCAGCATCGCCATCGCTTTCTGGGTCGTTGTCCCATTGACCAAAATGACATGGCTGCTGGTTCTGAGCTTTTCAGCTGTGTTTTTGCTGGAACTGTCAAGGGAAGCGACTTCTCACGAAAAACGCTCTGCCTTCACGCAGCACAAAATGCGCCGAACACATGCAGCAAGAAGCTTAACGCTGATCCTCGCTTACATGTATGGCAAATCTGGAGAGCTGGTGTTTATGATATAAAACAAAGCCACAGTTAAAGGAGTTTCTACAATTTTTTTTTGCAAAATGCCGCAAAATTTTGTATGTCATTTATAAAATTTTAATCATATTTACGTAAGCAGTTATAAATTGCGAGTCTGCTTTTTTGGGGGCAATTGAGACTTAGATGGCTTTACGCATGGCGTCATCGACTTACTTTTTAATTGCGTTCAATAGTCATTGAAAAAATGACCACGGGGCCCCTGTCGAATCAACCCCATTCAGTCCAATGGTCATGGATAAAAGGCAATTGAAAGTGTTCGCCTGCCCCGGATATTACTTGAATTACGCGACTCGCTCCGAATCAAGCGAGTTACGCGAACTTGTGCTAAGCTTCCACAAGAACATTTCGTTATCGGTGTTATCTTATAACTGCACGTGCTGCTTTCTTGCATAATATGATTAATTAAAATGTGTTTAAATTTCATGACCATAATTTGTTCGGCTCTAGTAGCGATAAGACGGCCACTTTTTATTCTGTGTGGCAGAAACGTTTAGAAAAACAGGCATATCGACCTTGTCCAGGCACCTCTGTTCAAAGCTTAATTTTTCTTGATTGCTTCAATGCGTCATTTCAATGCAAATACGTGTATACTGATATATACAAAACCTGAACCGAAGTTCATCATTTCTCAAGTCCTGGATGTATTCGCGATGGTTGCACTGTGGGCATCGACTTGTTTACGTCACCGTTACCGGTTGAATTATTGACGGAGTGTCACATTTTACCAAAGAGCATAACCTGAGCATTATTGAAGCGAGTGGTTTGTGTTTCTCCTTGCTGATATATATATATATATATATATATATATATATATATATATACGGACTGAAAGTTTGAAGGCACAACGGAATGAAACATCAACAGTCTTTAGGCATCGCGTACCGCTTTCTAACCGACCGGCGCATCCTGCAGACCGCGCCCCGATCTCTGTCGCTTTATTTAACGCGATAGCGTTAAGGACCCCATGTCGCAGAAAATCCGGCGTCGGCGTTGGTGTCGGTGTCGGCGTCGGCATAAGCATCGGCGTCTGGCGGAAATAATCATGCCAAACCACATCATCCCGAACCACCCCGACCGGGCGCAAGGCTTCGCGTCGCGCAAGGCGTTAGTGAACAAAACTTGAATGTCTCGAAGTAAAATCCGTCAGAATAATCGTAAAGTACGACTTAACCACTACCTACAGATTTGATAGCGTCGTATTGTAATTTGAATATACGAGAAAAAAGCCTGATAAGCAACCAGGGATCTTTGAATGCTATCGCGTTCCACTCTAAAAGGCGAAGCTTAAGCGTCCTCCAATTCTGATGTTATTCCGCTGTACTTTGGTTCTAGGCAACATTGAGGGGAATGTTGAAAACCGAGTGTTTCTAAATTTTGATCGGGTCCCATGTCGCATGAAAATACGGTGTCGGTGTCGGCGTCAATGGCGTCCAATAAAGCTATCGCGTTCCACTCTTAAAGACGAAGCTTTTTTTGCTATTCGTTGCCTTCTACACGAAAGTTTTTTTTTTTTTGGTATTTCACACAAGGTTTGTTTTCATTTGAGACAGAGTATTAGTGCAATTTGCAGTGCCCCTATCATGAGGCTTGTTTTTGGTTTTTCAGAGTGCACCGCAGGAAATAAAAAAAAGGACGCTGTCGCAGGCGTATTGTCGAAGGAAAATTTTGTTCCCGATGCTTGCGTATTTATTCACCTCCGAAAATTGAAAGCTATCGTAGAAAGAATGAACGGCAACCTTTTAAACTTTGCTTCTCCTAAAACTAAAAAAAAAAATGTTCGACAGTGGCGTTTTTATCACTCGTATAAAGGGTATAAGTATAGTATACTCAGAAGAGGGAACTATTGTCATCCACCCGATTAAATTCTCTATGATGATTGATGATTTCTGATGCCATCGCCTTTGAAACAATGTGGCGACAAATTGTCACCTAGTCTGATTGAGCTAATCAGTTTTTAAATGCGAAGCATTTCTTGGCGAACATTTGCCACTTTGACAGTATCTATCTATCTATCTATCTATCTATCTATCTATCTATCTATCTATCTATCTATCTATCTATCTATCTATCTATCTATCTATATCTAGCCGACTACGTCTTAGGGCTGTCATGGTCGTTTCGTCAATTTGGTTGTACCAAAATTGGCACAGTATGACAAGACTGTATGACGAACATAAATGATAGGTAAACTTGGTATGTAACTAGAACGGGTTCGGACATGGGTACTAAGTGAAGGAAGCACTAAAGGATGATGGTATAAGTCATAGTCATGAGAAGCACTCAGCAAAAACCTTGCACTCGGCCGCGCAACGCTTGAACTAGCGAAGCTGGGCGATCGTAGCCCAGCATTTTCCGGAAGTGTGCGCGAACTTTTCATCTTATTACTCATGATGATGATAATTTCTTTTCGCGCGTCTCGGACTTACGGCCGTCACTGCGCGTTGCATAGCGCAGCTTGCAACACTGACACCGCGTTCCAATGCCAACACCACGTTCCAAGAGACCCCCTCCATGAATGCGTCTCTCTCTCTCTCTCTCTCGCTCTCATAGCGCACAAAACTCTTCACTTCACAGAGCACGAGCGTACGAATACGCCAGCTGTGGAAGAAGGCAACGACGCTCGAACGCAATAATATGGTTCGCATAAATGCACGTTCGGCAAGCATGGCTCTATAGCCTAGTGGTTACAACGCTCGCCTTGAGACCGGGGGTTTACGCGGGCACGAATCCCGCCTCAGCAAGAAAATTTATTTTATATTCGTTCCTGGTAGTGTCTTGCTCACACCCCAAATTACGGATGGCTTAAACAGCTTCGCTGTTAAAATCACAATGACTAAGCGAAAAATGATTAACAGTCAAAAACCCCTGCAATGGGTTCAGACGTGGGCACTAAGTGAAGGAAACACTAAAGGATGATGGTAGAAGTCACAGTCATAAGCATGACTCTGCAAAAATAACAATGACTCAGCGAAAAAAATATGAACACTCAAAAACCACTGAAATGGGTTCGAACATAAATGATAGGTCGGTCATGACAAGAGTGTCATGCAGGTCATGGAACAGCCCATTACGCCTCGGTGCTCCTTTGGTCGTTTCGTTAACTTGGCAGGCTCCCCGCACACTGCTTCGCATAGCATCGATTCCCACAGGGCGTGTGATCTGCCGGCGTTTTTTCTACATCTATTGCAATCTAGCATTTTGCATATCTCTACATTCTTTCTCTTCAATAAAACCCCTATAATGTAAACTTACGTATGGCTGTATGCCTCGTTCTGCAACTCTTCCTTGCTTTTCCCCCACCAATACTCTAAGCTCCTCCATGTCCTCGACTGCCGACCAGTTAATGCTCCCATCACCTCTGCTTCTGAATCCCAGTGCTTCTGGAAGATGGACGTTCCTTATATACGGTCGTGCCTGGGTGAATATCTTGGCATTCAATTACAGTGGGCTGAATCGTCTCCGGGCTTCGGTTCAACCTTTTGCGAATATTCGCTCCTGTATGTTTTTGTCCTTCGGCAGCCAACACCGACCTGAAATGGCACTACGCTGCCTCCCTTTGTGTTATCGTACAAATTTTCCCTCCCGAATTTTTGTTTGCTGTCTTTTATTCGGGCATAACAGGTACAAGGTTTGCCCGCGAGGTAAGGCAAAAGGAGGGCTGAAACCTCCTGACTAGGCCTTACCTCGCTGGGGCAGTAGAGATAGCGGAATTTGCAAGTTACAAAAGCAGTTTGTAAAACAGACATTTCATAACTACATGCAAAACAATCTTTTTAAGCACACTGCAGAACACAAGTTGCTTGTAAAATAAATACAATCGAGTTATTACATCACTAACATAAAGTAACATAT